>NC_090726.1:3598181-3605681 GCF_036898095.1 Palaemon carinicauda
AAACAAAGTATTAACGTTAGAGAAATATCAGTGAAATGTCAAGATATTAAAGAAATACATAAATATAAAGCCATCGA
This sequence comes from Palaemon carinicauda, assembly GCF_036898095.1. Taxonomy (NCBI): domain Eukaryota; kingdom Metazoa; phylum Arthropoda; class Malacostraca; order Decapoda; family Palaemonidae; genus Palaemon; species Palaemon carinicauda. Next base: position 3,598,259 of record NC_090726.1, read on the forward strand.
AGGAATGTTCGGGATTTGATATGAAACCGAAAGTTAATAATAACATTTTCCTTATTAATGAGTTTTAGGTTTGCTGATGTGAATACATCAAGTTTTTTGGAGGAGGCATCGGAAGAATCTCATCAAGAAAACTGGCTTTATTAAGGAGTTTGAAAAATAGAGGGGGAATATCATAGAGAATATGATATATATATATATATATATATATATATATATATATATATATATATATATATATATATATATATATATATATATATATATATATATATGTATACATATATATTTATATATATACAAGTATATATATATATATATGTATATATTTATGTATATACATATATATATGTATATATATATATATATATATATATATATATATATATATATATATGCATATATATATATATATATATATATATATATATATATATATATATACAAGTAAGTAGTTAGATAGCATATACATATCTATATATACTGTGTATATATATATATATATATATATATATATATATATATATATATATATATATATATATATATATATATAGCTTTCATGGTATGATAAGAATTTTGGAAAATTTTAAGAAATTTTATTTCAATTGTCTTATTTTTAGAACCATTAGAAGGGTTCGTTCTATGAAAATTCTGCTTACCAGTAAAGTGTATGGATTAATTAATAGTTTTGAAGGAATAAATATTCATAGGATATCACCTGTCTTAAGGAGAGGTGTGAAATTAATCCTCCACACATCTATGCAGAGATAAAACTCACCTTTTTAAGGGAAAAAATCATTCATGAACAAAGGCAGAATCCTTCACTATTAAATTGGTGAAAATACCTTGCAATGCAAATTCTGTTTTCTTTTTAAACGAAGCAAATTAAATATTTGTTTTAATCTTTATATGACTTATATGCCATGTCTTTTATTCACTAATTTTGAGAAGAATAGCAAATTTTTTTCAGTAATTTTAATAAAAATAATTGCTAAAGGCAGCTATTATATTTTTGGATAGGAAACATCATTTTTACCTCCAGTTACCCAATCTTCTTAATTCTTCAAACACAATGAGTGAATTCTATTTCCATTTCCGCTAGAGAAATCACATATTTCTACACCTTTGTATCTGGATTAAAATGATTCCCAATTCTCTTCTATGAAAAAAGTGAAGAAAAGAATATGAGTCTAAATTTTCATTTCCGTTTTACAGAGGAGGAATTTGTTTTCCAGTTAGTCTCATGTCTCCATGAATAACACTTTTCCTCAGTGTGTTGATGACTGACCTATGATTATTCTATGTTGATTGTGGAATAAGGTCTAGCAAAGGTAGACTTGTAAAGAATATGAATTTGGTACTCTAATTGAAAAGGAAGAAAACCAGGTCGAATAAAGCAGACAGCTTAAACTGAATGACTGGAGACTCTCTCTCTCTCTCTCTCTCTCTCTCTCTCTCTCTCTCTCTCTCTCTCTCTACATAAATATATATAGAGTGCATATATATATATATATATATATATATATATATATATATATATATATATATATATATATATATATATATATACAGAATATATAAATATACATATATATATATATATATATATATATACAGAATATATAAATAAATATATATATATATATATATATATATATATATATATATATATCTTAGAGACAGCTTAGCTTGTAGAAAAGTAGAGCTAGCAACCTTATCCTCAAATGTATACAGGAAAAAACGGAAACCTAACAAAAGGACCTGATAAGAATTAAGGCAAATGGTTTATGAAAAAAATATATGGTAATTCGAATTAATAAGAAGTGGCATAGGAAGAAGGGAGTGAGGAGGAGGAAACATATAAACAATTAGAAATGTTACATTCTTCCATTAGATGATGAAATAATTGATCTCCACTCCAGTTAAGAATAACGCAAGCAAACCAATAGCGTTTACATTCATGAGATTGTTGTTTTCATATTTATTATGTCAACGTCACCTTTTGAATTTCTTAACAGCTTTACCAATACTGCCATATCCGGTGTAAGCATATATACTGTACAAGGATCTGACAATATAGATGAGAACATTCAAATTTTGCTCTATTTTCGTTATATATTAGTTCCCTCAACCATGCAATTGATGGAATTCTACATTATCAAGAGAATATAACTAAGCTTAGCAAATTAAATAAGCATTTAATCACTTCACTAGACGCAAATGAGATAATTGAACGAAAGATACACGCAGAAGCGTTCAACACTTACGTGAATCCTTTTCTGGAAAGCCATTGTCTTTACGACAGGAATAAACTCTCAGAAAAAAATGATGTTCAAAGAAACCAAATGGTCAGGACATGATACGACCTAATTCCTTTCCACGACTTTACGCGGAACCGGAGACTAATCAGGGGAAGCTGTTGTGGGAATAACCGTTATGAATTGCAACCTGAATCGCCATCCGACTCGATTCCGTTCGGAGGGAAACAGGTTCTCTCTTTCTTGAGAGTCTTTTATGGACGGTTTTGCACATGGTCTGAGGAATATGTATTATGTATCTGTATTCAAATGAAATACAAAATGTGCCAATTCGAATGCTCAAGTGTTTAAGAAATAATTTTAGATATTCAAAACCTTAAAGATATTTATGACTTAGTATATGGACATTTATATGATAGTCATATTTATATACATAAAGAACACATACACACATATACATTTATATATATGTATATATACTAATATATTATATATAATATATAAATATATACATACATATATATATACACACACACAGTATATTGAGAGGAGAGTGATGGTAATGGAGGTACAGGGAACGAGAAGGAGAAGGAGACCAAAGCGAAGGTGGGTGGACTTTATCAAGGATGGCCTTCAATTAAAGGGATTAACCAGTGATGAAGTGTGGGACAGAGGTAGATGGAGAACGCTGGCCAGAAGCATCGACCCCACATAGAAGTGGGCAAATTCAGGACAAATAAGATATATATATATATATATATATATATATATATATATATATATACATGTATATATATATACACATATATATGTGTGTATATATATATATATATAAATATATATATATATATATGTGTATAATTATATATATATATATAGTATGTATACAGTATATACATAAATACAATATATATGAATATAGATATATATATATATATATATATATATATATATATATATATATATATGTATATATATATATATATATATATATATATATATATATATATATATATATATATATATATAAGTATTTATACAAATGTGTGTATATATATATATATATATATATATATATATATATATATATATATATATAAATGAATATATATATATATATATATATATATAAATATATATATATATATATATATATATGTATATATAAAATAATATATATATATACATATATATATATATATATATATATATATATATATATATATATATATATATATAAACGAATATATATACACATATATGAAAGATTTCTAAACATTGCTGCTTTCATTACAGAACTGTGATATACTGCACACGAGAGAGTATTCCAACCAGCAGCAATGAAGAGATTCAAGGTTTATCAGGAAACAAAGAGATCTGGACAATCATGCCGGGACCCTTGCCCTAGGTCATTGTTTCTGCTCTTCTTTCTAATTAAAACACCAGCAAATATCAGAACTATGAAATGAAAAAGTTTTAATCTCTCTAGGTATTCTTTTTCAGTTAAATTCATACAAGTTATATAAATTTTTCTCGGAATTATTGTCTAATTGTTATATCATTGCATGACTGAGTTTGGATTTTTATTAGATGGATAATTCTAGGTGTTTTTCACTAAGGATAAGAAAGATAATTAATTACCTGGATAAAATATTTTTCCCATAACATTTTATATCTAATATTCTATTACTAGTACATCCAAGCTATCAAAAATGACGTTTAAATATTTAGATAGGTATGGACACACGCACAGACAGAGATTCAATTGTTTCCGAAATCCCCCCCCCCCACCTCTTCCTAACTACAACCAGGTTTTCGGAAATTGGTGGGAGTGTGCAGTATCCTAGTGTGCCATTTATATAAATGTGTTATATATATATATATATATATATATATATATATATATATATATATATATATATATATATTTATATATATATAAATATATGTATATATATGCATATATATATGTATATATATATATATATATATATATATATATATATATATATATATATATATATATATATATATATATAATGTATATGTATACATATATATATAAATATATACATATATATATATATATATATATATATATATATATATATATATATATATTTATATATATATATACATATATATATATATTATATATATATACTGTATATGTATACATATATATATAAATATATATATATATATATATATATATATATATATATATATATATAAATTAAAATTTTTAAATAAGTTACAAATATCCCTTAATATCAAATTCACTCTGTCTTGGGATCTCAAAAGTTTAAAAAAAATCTTTAATAATGAATATTTCTGCCCGCCCAAGGACTCGAACCTATGACCGATAGAAATGAGGATGAACATTTGACTGTTTAGACCACCCTAACCTTTATTCCCATTTCTATCAGTCATAATTATTTGTAACTTAATTGAAAAACCTTTTTAATACTTTGATGAAAATCTCGATTAACCTTTCTTGACATCCAACAAACTATCATTTTCGTTGAACCGTCCATCGAATAAAAAATGTAAAAAAAAAAAAAAAAAAAAAAAAAAAAAGAGAGAGAGAAACCTTTCTTGTGATTTATTGACAATGATTTAAACTGACTTTGATATCGTTTGAGAAGAAACACTTCCTTTGAAACAAACTTTTGTATAAAGTAAAACTTTATTTATACTCAAATTAATCCTGGGAATATAATCCTGAATGCTTACAATTCCGTCTCTCCAAATCATCGTCTTCAACTCTATGCCCAGCACTGAATTTTTTCAAAACATCACGATTAAAATTTGTACAAATAAAAATACATGTTGACAAATAATTGCCATGTATCTTTTTATAGCAACATCCACATTTCACCTATATAATTAAATATTGGCTCATCAAGGTATATATATACTCTGTCTATCCTGACTTATTTGCTGAGATCATCAGCATCCCTGTCTTGTAGGTGGCATCTCTCTCTCTCTCTCTCTCTCTCTCTCTCTCTCTCTCTCTCTCTCTCTCTCAACGATCTTTCACATTCAGCTTTTTCATATTCACGATTGGCCTATCATTGTCTCAGGAAGACTCTGGTCGTTACTAGTAAAGGGAAAACATTAATGTTTTATATATATATATATATATATATATATATATATATATATATATACATATATATATATGTATATGTATATATATATGAATTATATATATATATATAATATATATATATATATATATATACATAGAGAGAGAGAGAGAGAGAGAGAGAGAGAGAGAGAGAGAGAGAGAGAGAATTAATTCATTTTTTAACCTATAGTGAACCTAGAAACAGCTTTACTGACATACATAGAAATACTAAAGAAATTACGATAAGGTTTATTTTCTTACAGATTTACACTCCGGAACACCCTTATTACAAACATAAATTCACAGGTGGATGACGCAACACAGTCAGGCTTGGGCGAAGGCACAGTAATATGACAATTTTCTGTTTCGTTATACGATTTGTCTGTGTTGATTACGCTGATTTTAAGAACATCAAATTACACCATAGTCATGCACCTTATCTCATATAACTATTACTCTTTAAATGATTTGAATCTATAATAAATAATGATGTTCTCCATTCAAGGAAATACCATTTGGCAGCTTTGTCGCAAACTCATCCCATCAACCTAAACTATGCTGATGATTGTTACTTTGGTCACTTGTGCAGGGACATGACTTCCCATTAATGTGTTCTGATGAAGAAAGGAAATACTAAACACTTTTATAAGTAAATTCAGGTTGCTTCCTATAGCATATGGAAAAATTACACCATTGTCTGATAAAATTATTCTTTCCTAATAAGGAAACGATCGTTCGACAATTTACCAACTACCAATTCTCTAGCCCCTGCCTTCTTCACACATTTTTTTGACCCACGTGGTCGTCAAATAATTGAATATATTAGTTTGGACAAGGTGCCTCTGATGCCATCTATTAGCGGTAATGTAAAACTCGTTATGACGTGAGGGATAGAGCTAGAGGAGGCGATGTTGTTATGCCTTTCAGAATATAACAATATTGTTATCCTACGTAGTTTTTAATAAAAATACATATCATTCCATGAAACATATTAATTATCTTTTGGTTCCATAAAAAGATTAATAAAATTAGATCAAATAGCTATGTAATTACCTGATTGCCTCGCCGACTTCAGTACATGTGGCATATCTGGCTACCCTCCCCTGACCCCCAAATGTAATTGAACTAACGATTGTTTGCTGAAGAAATATTTCTGTGATATTGCTTGTGAAATTTGGAATTTCCTAAGAATAAAGTTGTGGCCACACATCAAGGAACATCCAGTTCGCGTGAGTTTGTTTTATAGCAATTTTGTGCCCAAATAACAACAGAAATGGGGTAAGGAAAATTATAATGACTGGATGATTGGGATAATTAGCAATTTGATACTCTATTGCTAAGGCCATCTATTGGCCATGAAAGTAAACAATGTGTAGAACTCTTTAATCTTTGCATTCTGGAACCTTCCTTGACGTCATTTTGGGTTTAAAATAGCCAAAAATAGGCTATGTAATTGGAACTACATATGATTTATACCTGCTACACATATTTCTACATAAGTATCATCTATCACCCTTTTCAAATTGGATAGAATCATTCATTTGAATGTAACAGGGGACGTGTGCTGCCATCTTTCGGCAAGACGTAGATACTCTATGATTCTATTCAAATTTGGAGAAGTGTGTGGTTGCCAAAACATACTTTCATCGTTTTTCTTTTTATAATTGATATATCAAAAATTCATAATTCCAATAATACTATTTTCTTCTGATTTTTAGGGTTCTATGTTATTGTAGTTAATGTAAAATACAGATATGTATTGCAAAAATGTATAAGGCACATTCCAATATTCCAAAAGCAAAGAGTTGGAACTCAGCCATCAAATTAAAAACCTCAAATTTAACAAAGATATATTCCTGTCAGCAGCAAATACGTTGTTAGCTAATCATAAGCTTAATTAAGGATATCAGTCCTCTGTACAGTGTGCCTTGTTACATGAAGGTCCATACAGTAATTGATCTTGGCAAAATAATACTCACAATTCAAGTACACTTAGATTAATGGCGGTGTTACACTCAAAACTTTTTAAATG
>NC_090726.1:3613181-3620681 GCF_036898095.1 Palaemon carinicauda
TAATGAATCATTTGGTTAAAAATGATTTGTTTAATATAGGTCAACAGGGTTTTGTGCCCGGAAAAGTACAAAAACACAGCTGATAGCACACTATGAAAACATAAAAAAATATGATAAATGAAAAAGACACAGAGGTGATCTATCTAGATTTAGCAAAAGCCTTTGACAAGGTAGACCATAATATATTAGAGAAAAAAATGAGAAAGCATAATATTGTGGGAAAGATAGGAAAATGGGTAAAAGAATTCCAAAAAAACAGAAAACAGAGAGTGGCTGCAAATAACGAGAAATCAGATGAAGATCAGGTAATATCTGGCATGCCACAGGTTACGGTATTAGCTGCACTGCTGCTTGTTATTATGATCTCAGACATAGACTGTGATGTTAAAAACTCTGTAGTGAGAAGTTTCGCCGATGACACAAGGATAAGTAGAAAAATTACTTGTGATGAAGACAGGAACTCACTTCAAAGAGATCTAAACAAAATATATGAATGGGCGGAGATAAATAGGATGGTATTTAACTCCGATAAATTCGAATCAATAAATTATGGAAACAGAGAAGGAATGGTATATGCATACAAGGGACCTAATAACGAGACAATCACGAACAAGGAAGCAATTAAAGACCTTGGTGTAATGTTAAATAGGAATATGTTATGCAACGACCAAATAGCAACACTGTTGGCTAAATGTAAAGCAAAAATGGGAATGTTATTCAGACACTTTAAAACAAGAAAAGCTGAACACATGATTATGCTTTACAAAACGTATGTACGTAGTACACTCGAGTACTGCAATGTGATATGGTACCCATACTACCAAAAGGATATTGCACAAATATACTGCTAGAATAGAAGAAGTTAAGGACCTCGACTACTGGGAAAGACTGCAATTTTTTTAAACTGTACAGTTTAGAAAGGAGAAAAGAACGCTGCATCATAATACAAGCATGGAAGCAAATAGAAGGAATTACTGAAAACTTCATGGAGCTAAAAATATCAGAAAGAGCTAGCAGAGGTAGATTAATAGTGCCAAAAACTATACCAGGAAAACTAAGGAAGGCTCACAGGACAATAATCCACTACGCACCAGCATCGATAATGCAGCGACTATTTAATGAGCTGCCACCTCATCTAAGAAACATATCAGGAGTGAGCGTAGATGTGTTTAAGAATAAGCTCGATAAATACCTGAGATGCATCCCAGACCATCCAGGACTGAAAGATGCAAAATACACCGGAAGATGCATTAGCAACTCTCTGGTGGATATACGAGGTGCCTCTCACTGAGGGACATGGGGAAACCCAAACATAGAATAAGGCAATAAGGTAAGGCTCTCTCTCTCTCTCTCTCTCTCTCTCTCTCTCTCTCTCTCTCTCTCTCTCTCTCTCTCTTCGAAGGAATAAGAAGAGGTGTAGGAAGATGGGAGTGGAGAGGAGGAAACATATAAACAGTTAAAAATATTACATTCTTCCACTAGGTGGTAAAAGAATTGATCTCCACTTCAGTTGAGAATAACGCAAGCAGACAAATATCGTTTTTATTTAAGAGATGTGTGTTTTTATATTTATTATGTCAACACCAACTCTTGAATTCTTAACAACTTTACCAATACTGCCATCTTAAGGGTAAGCATATATACAAGGATCCGACGATATAGATGACAGCATCCAAATTTGTCTCTATTTTCGTTAAATATTAGTTCCCTCAACCATGCAATTAATGGGATTCTACATTATCAAGAGTATATAACTAAGCTTAGCAAATTGAATAAGTATATAAGCACTGCACTAGACGCAAACAAGACAATTGAACGAAAGATACATGCAGAAGCGTTCAACATTTACGTGAAACCTTTTCTGGAAAGCCATTGTCTTTACGACAGGAATAAACTCTCAGCGAAACTGATATTCAAAGAAGCCAAATTGCCAGGACATGATACGACCTAATTCCTTTCCATGACTTTACGCGGAGCCGGAGACTAATCAGGGAAGCTGTGGTGGAAATAATCGTAATGAATTGGAACCTGAATCTCCACCTGATTCGATTCGGTTCAGAGGGAAACAGGTTCTCTCTTTCTTGGGAGTCTTTTATGGACGATTTTGCACATGGTCCGAGGAATAAGTATATTGTATCTGTATTCAAATGAAATACAAAATGTGTCAATTCGAATGCTCAAGTGTTTAAGAAATAAATTTAGATATTCAAAACCTTAAACATATTTATGACTTAGTATATGGACATTTAATTGATAGTCATATTTATATACATAAAGAACACATACACACATATATATTTATATGTATGTATATATACTAATATATCATATATATAATATATAAATATATACATACAGGTATCTATATATATATATATATATATATATATAAATATATATTTATTTATATATATATATATTTGTATGCATACATATACATATATATACTGTATATATATATATATATATATATATATATATATATATATATATATATATATATGCATATATATTTGTATGCATATATATATATACATATAGATATACTGTATATATATACATACATATATTTATATAAATATATACATATATATATATATATATATATATATATATATATATATATATATATATATATATACATATATATAAGATCCAAGAAAGTAGACTGAGGTGGTATGGTCATGTCATGGGATGAGATGAACAGTATATTGAGAGTAATGGAGGTACAGGGAAAGAGAAGGAGAGGGAGACCAAAGCGAAGGTGGGTGAACTGTATCAAGGATGACATTCAATTAAAGGGATTAACCGGTGATGAAGTGTAGGACAGAGGTAGATGGAGAACGCTGGCCAGAAACATCGACCCAACATTCTAGACCAAGAAGAAGAAGATACGTATATATATATATATATATATATATATATATATATATATATATATGATATTTATATAGTATATAAATAAATACAATATATATGAATATAGATATATATGTATATATATATATATATATATATATATATATATATATATATATATATATATATAAGTAATAATTCAAATGTGTATATATATACAAATATATATAGATTAATATATATATATATATATATATATATATATATATATATCTATATATATACATATATATTATATAAATTAATATATATACACATATATAAAAGATTTCTATACATTGCTGCTTTCATTACAAAACTGCGCTATACAGCACACGAGAAAGTATTCCAACCAGCACAATGAAGAGATTCGAGGTTTATCAGGAAACAAAGAGATCTGGACAATCATGCCGGGACCCTTGCCCTAAGTAATTGTTTCTGCTCTTCTTTCTAATTAAAACACCAGCAAATATCAGAACTATGAAATGAAAAAGTTTTAATCTCTCTAGGTATTCTTTTTCAGTTAAATTCATATAAGTTATATGAATTTTTTTCGGTATTATTGTGGAATTGTTATATCATTGCATGACTGAGTTTTGATTTTTATTAGATGGATATTTCTCGGTGCTTTTCCCTCAGGGTAAGATAGATAATTAATTACTTGGATAAAATATTTTTTCCCATAACACTTTTTATCTAATATTCTATTACTAGTGTATCCAAGCTATCAAAAATGAAGTTTAAATATTTAGATAGGTATGGACACACGCACAGATAGAGATTCAATCGTTTCTGAACCCCCCCCCCCCCCTTCCTAACTACAACCAGGTATTCGGAAATTTGTGGGAGTGTGTGGTAACCTAGTGTGCCATTTATATATATGTATATATATACATATATATATGTATATATATATATATATATATATATATATACATATAAATATGTGTATATATATATATATATATATATATATATATATATATATATATATATATATATATGTATGTATATATATATATATATATATATATATATATATATATATATATACTGTATGTATATATATATATACAGATAATTTTGAAATAAGTTACAAATATCCCTTAATATCAAATTCACTCTGCCTTGGGATCTCAAAAGTTTAAAAAAATTCTTTAATAATGAATATTTCTGCCCGGCCAAGGACTCGAACCTATGACCGATAGAAGTAAGGATAAACATTTGACTGTTTAGACCAGCCTAACCTTTATTCCCATTTCTATCAGTCATAGGTATTTGTAAGTCTTTTGAAAAACCTTTTAATGTTATGAAAAAATTTCGATTAACCTTTCTTGACGTCCAACAAATTATCATCTTTGTTGAAACTTCCATCGAATCCAAAATGTAAAAAAGGGAGAACTTTCTTGTGATTCATTGGCAATGGTTCAAACTGAGTTTGATATCGTTACATAAAAACCCCTTTCTTTGATACAAACTTTTGTATAAAGAAAAACTTTATGTATATTCTCATTAATCCCAGAGACATTTTAATCATGTAAGCTTACAATTCTGTCTCTCCATACTATCACCTTCAACTTTATGCCTAAAAACCAAATAAAATATCCCGATCAATATTTCTACTAATAAAAATAAATGTTGACAAATAATTGTCATATATCTTTAATAGCTTGATGCAACATCCACACTTCACCTATATAATTAAATATTGGCTCATCATGGTATATTTATACTCTGTCTATCCTGACTTATTTGCTGAGATCTTCAGCATCCCTGTCTCTCTCTCTCTCTCTCTCTCTCTCTCTCTCTCTCTCTCTCTCTCTCTCAACGATCTTTCAGAATCAGCTTTTTTATATCCACGATTGGCCTATCATTGTCTTAGGAAGACTCTGGTCGTTACTAGTAAAGGGAAAACATTAATGTTGTATATATATATATATATATATATATATATATATATATAGAGAGAGAGAGAGAGAGAGAGAGAGAGAGAGAGAGAGAGAGAGAGAGAGAGAGACTTCATTTATTCTTTTAACCTAGAGTGAACCAAGGAACAGCTTTACTGACATGCATAGATATACTAAAGAAATGATGATAAGGTTTATTTTCTTACAAATTTACATTCCGGAACGCCCTTATTACCTACACAAATTCACGGGTGGATGACGCAACACAGTCAGGCGTTGGCGAAGACACAGAAATATGACCATTTTCTGATTCCTTATACGATTTGGCTATGTTGATTACGCTGATTATAAGAACATCAAATTACACCATAGTCATGCACCTTCTCTCATATAACTATTACTCTTTAAATTATTTGAATCTATAATAAATAAGGATATTCAAGGATATTCTCCATTCAAGGAAATACCATTTGGCAGCGCTGTCGCAAACTCATCCCATCAACCTAAACTAGGCCGATGATTGTTACTTTGGTCACTTGTACGGGGACATGACTTCCCATTCATGTGTTCTGATGAAGACAGGAAATACTAAACACTTTTATAGGTAAATTCAGATTGCTTCTGATAGTATATGAAAAAATTACACCATTTTCTGATAAAATTATTCATTCCTAATAAGGAAACGATCGTTCGACAATGTACCAACTACCAATTCTCTAGCCCCTGCCTTCTTCACACAATTTTTTGACCCACGTGGTCGTCAAATAATTGAATATATTAGTTTGGAGAAGGTGCCTCTGATGCCATCTATTAGCGGTAAAGTAAAACTCGTTACGATGTAAGGGAGAGAGCTAGAGGAGGCGGACATGTTATGCCTTTCAGAATGTAACAATATCGTTTATCCTACGTAGTTTTTAATAACAATACATGTCATTCCATGAAATATATTAATTATCTTTGGGTTCCATAAAAAGTTTAATGAAATTAGATCAAATAGCTATGTGATTACCTGATTGCCTCGCCGACTTCAGTACATGTGGCATATCTGGCTACCCTCCCCTGACCCCCAAATGCAATTGAACTAACGATTGTTTGCTGAGGAAATATTTCTGTGATATTGCTTGTGAAATTTGGAATTTCCTAAGAATAAAGTCATGACCACACACCAAGGATTATCAAGTTCACTTGCATATGTTTTACTACAATTTTGTGTCCAAATAACAACAGAAATGAAGTAATAAGAATTATAACGAGTGGATGATGGGGATAATTAGCAATTTGGTACTCTACTGCTAAAGCCATCTATTGGCCATGAAAATAAACAATTTGTAGACCTCTTTAATCCTTGCATTCTGGAACCTTCCATGACGTCATTTTGAGTTTAAAATAGCCAAAAAATAGCCAACTTGATTGGAACGACATATGATTTATACCTGCCACACATATTTCTACAAAATATCAATCTATCACCCTTTTCCAATTGCCTAGAATCATTCACATAAATGGATGGCAAGACGTGTGCTGCCATGTTTTGATAAGACGTAGAAACACTACAATTCTATCTAAATTTGGAGAAGTGTGTAGTTAATAAAACATACTTTCAGGGTATCTTTTTTATAATTAATGTCTATAAAAATTATAATTCCAATAATACTATTGGTGTTCTGATTTTTTGGGTTCTATGGTATTATAGTTATATGTAAAATACAGATAATATGTATTAAAAAATAGATCACATCCCAATATTCCAGAAGCAAAGAGTCTGAACTCAGCCATCGAATTAAAAACCTCAAATTTTACCAACATATATTCATGTCCGCAGCAAATACGTTGTTAGCTAATCATAACCTCAATTATAGATATCTTTCCTCTGTAAAGTGTGCCTTGCTCCATGTAGGTCCATACATTAATTCATCTCAGCAAATTTAGTACTCAGAATTCAATTACACTTAAGATTAATGACGGTGTTACACCCGACAGGTTTTAAATTGATAAAATATCAAAAAAGAATGTTGCTAATGAAATGTTGAATACGTGAAGAGGTTTAGCAGATATTATTGAAAGGAGGTAAGTCTGTTACCTGAAGGAAAAGTGGAACGAAATGCCTAGATAGGAATAAGAATAAAAATAGGCTTATGGATATTAGTATTAGTAATGTGAACATCATACTTGTAATGGGGATATCGAAAAATAAGTATAAAGGAAACACAGATGGAATGGATATTGTGACGAGCCGAGAGAAGGTTGTGACTCAAAGGCAGGATGAAAGCAACTTAGTAACTTTATTACAGAACATCCGTTTTCATATACATAAACTCCATACAAAAAGGGCACAAATGACATAACAGGCAATTTCATGTTCAACCGACACCGCATCGGTTAACAGTTAACGGTGAGAAAAAGAGACATGTTATTTCAGGTTCTTATCAGTGCGAGGGGAGAGTGAAGATACAAGCATAATATATACACAAAATGAAATCTCGTTACTATGTACGATCGTGTGACACACGGTTAGTACAATATCATGTTGTAGTAACTGAATGCAAATTAAATTCAATTCCATCCCCTGAATGTAGATCTGGGGTTGGTGAATCCCTTAATAGAGATTTAGCTAAAATTAGTGCATGGTGCAAATTATGGGGTATGAAGTTGAATCCTAACAAGACTCAAAGTATGGCTGTAAGTAGGTCAAGGA
>NC_090726.1:3625681-3633181 GCF_036898095.1 Palaemon carinicauda
AAAATATGTACCGAAAAAAAAACAATAAACAACAGATATGCATACCAAGAGACAGAAGGACTTTATTTCAGAAAATTATAAAATGGAAGTAAAATCTTGCAAAAGCAAAATATGTATGGAAAATGATGGAAATGAAAAGTAAGATAGAAAATGCAGAACAAAAGATTATACAATGGAAAGAAAATGAAAAAAGGGACTTAGAAGAAATGACACTTCAAAACATCAAAAAAAAAAAAAATACTCTACTATTAAAAAAAAAAAGATGAATAAAGGGAGATTAGAAATAGGCCCTCTAAGAATTAAAGGACGGTTAACGAATAAAAAAATAGGAAATATGCAACATATTAGCAGAAAAATATAAGAGTGAGTTCACGCCAAGAATTGTGAATGAGAATAATGAAACAGAAAAGAGAGAAGAAAATGTTGAATATCTAACGGATATAGATATTAATGAAGTAGATATTAAAAATGGATCAGCAGCCGGACCAGATGGAGTTCCAGCGATTTTGTTAAAAAAAACTGCACACACTATCGCAAAGCCGCTAGAAAATACTGCTAAGACAAAGTGTAGATATGAGCGAGATATATGTTAAACATAAATTAGCTTATATAACCCCTATTTTCAAAATTGGATCAAGACTAGAGGCAAGCAATTATAGACGTGATAGTCTAACATCACATATTATGAAAGTGTATGAGAGGGTAATAAAAAAGAAAATAATGAATCATTTGGTTAAAAATAATTTGTTTAATATAGGTCAACGCGGTTTTGTGCCCGGAAAAAGTACACAAACCCAACTGATAGCACACTATGAAAACATACAAAAATATGATAAATGAAAAAGACACAGATGTGAACTATCTAGATTTAGCAAAAGCCCTTGACAAGGTAGACCATAATATATTAGAGAAAAAATGAGAAAGCATAATATTGTGGGAAAGATAGGAAAATGGGTAAAAGAATTCCTGCAAAACAGAAAACAGATAGTGGTTGCAAATGACGAGAAATCAGATGAAGATCAGGTAATATCTTGCGTGCCACAGTGTACGGTATTAGCTGCACTGCTGTTTGTTATTTTCATCTCAGACATAGACTGTGATGTTAAAAACTCTGAAGAGAGAAGTTTTGCCGATGACACAAGAATAAATAGAGAAATTACTTGTGATGAAGATAGGAACTCACTTCAAAGAGATCTAAACAAAATATATGAATGGGCGGAGATAAATAGGATGGTATTTAACTCCGATAAATTCGAATCAAAGCATTATGGAAACAGAGAAGGAATGGTATAGGCATACAAGGGACCTAATAACCAGACAATCACAAACAAGGAAGCAATTAAAGACCTTGGTGAAATGTTTAATAGAAATATATTATGCAACGACCAAATAGCAACACTGTTGGCTAAATGTAAAGCAAAAATGAAAATGCTATTCAGACACTTCAAAATAAGAAAAGCTGGACACATGATTATGCTTTACAAAACTTATGTATATAGTACACTCGAGTACTGCAATGTGATATGGTACCCATACTACCAAAAGGATATTGCACAAATAGAGAGTGTTCAAAGGTCCTATACTGCTAGAATAGAAGAAGTTAAGGACCTTGACTACTGGGAAAAACTGCAATTTTTAAAACTATACAGTCTAGAAAGGAGAAGAGAACGCTACATGATAATACAAGCATGGAAGCAATTAGAAGGAATTACTGAAAACATCATGGAACTAAAACTATCAGAAAGAGCAAGCCAAGGTAGATTAATAGTGCCAAAAACTATACCAGGAAAACTAAGGAAGGCGCACAGGACATTAATCCACTACGCACCAGCATCCATAATGCAGCGACTATTTAATGTGCTGCCACCTCATCTAAAAAACATATCAGGAGTGAGCGTAGATGTGTTTAAGAATAAGCTCGATAAATACCTAAGATGCATCCCAGACCATCCATGACTGGAGGATGCAAAATACACCGGAAGATACACTAGCAACTGTGACGGGCCGAGAGAAGGTTGTGAACTCAAAGGCAGGATGCAATCAACTGAGTTATAATATTATAGAACACTCTCCTTTATATACAAAACCTCAAGGCAACAGGACATAACATGTTTACAAGACAGACAATGTCACAGAGGAAAACCGGAGACGTGAATTTTCATGTTCGTTTTAGTGCGAAGGAAGAGCGCAGATACAAGCACAATATATACAAAAGGAATTATGTACAATTGTGTGACACACGGTTGGTACATGGCTCCCCCCCTAAAAAATGACATACTGTACATGTTAAATAGGGCGCCCTGATCTAGAGAGGCGAACTGTAGGCGGGTCATCTGGCAGAAGATAAGCAGGTTTTAGACGATCAATGGAGACCCAGTCTTCTTTGCCCCGAATGTTTAGGAGGAATGCTTTCGGACTGCGTCGGATCATAAGGAAAGGGCCCGTGTAAGGGGGCGTTAGTGGTGGCTTGCTGGTGTCTTTGTGCAGGAAGACGTGCGTTGCAGAGTGCAAGTCCGTTGGTATGTGATGCTTCACTGGGGGCTTGTAAGTCTGGCGGCACGGAGTAAATTTTCCCACGACGTGACGTATGCGCTGGAGATCGTCGGAGGAGGTTGTAGAAGGAAAAAATTCGGCAGGGACGATCAACGGGTCGCCATACACCATTTCAGCTGCCGAGACGTCGAGGGCGTCTTTAGGAGTGGTCCTTAGTCCCAGGAGGACCCAGGGAAGCTGAGTAAACCAGTTGCAATCTTTGCAGCGGGACATCAAAGCTGCTTTGAGGGTGCGATGAAAACGTTCAACCATTCCATTGGCAGCGGGGTTGTAGGCCGTTGTCTGATGTAGGGTGATGCCCAGGAGATTCGCTAATGACGTCCACAATTGAGAGGTGAAAGTGGTTCCCCTGTCAGAAGTAATATGCTCAGGGATACCGAATCTTGAAATCCATCCAGAGAGTAAGGCAGATGTACATGAGGCGGACGTTGCAGTTTCCATGGGAATGGCTTCAGGCGGTCGATGACGGTAAACAGGTAACGATGTACTTGTGATGTGGGTAGGGGGCCTACAACGTCGACGTGAATGTGTGCGAAACGACGCTGAGGTTGAGGAAAGGTGCCCACTCCTGAATCCGTGTGTCGATGTACTTTGGAAGTTTGGCAAGAAGTACAGGCGCGGACCCAATCCTTAGCATCCTTAGAAATGCCGTGCCAAATGAACTTTACCTTCAGCAGCTGTGCAGTAGAACGGCACGAGGGATGTGAAAGGCCGTGAATGAAATCAAACACCTGTCGGCGCATGGGAGCAGGAATCCAAGGTCGCGGTCTACCAGTACTGACGTCACAGAGGAGGGTGGTGTTGGAGTCTTCGAGGGGAAAGTCTTCCCAATGGAGGGACGTGCAGGATGTCCTACAAGCTTGATACTCTGGATCCTGTCGTTGGGCTTCAGCCAGGGCGTTGTAATCCAATCATAGTTGAACGGCAGTCAACGTGTTTCTTGACAGGGCATCGGCAACGGGATTCATTTTCCCAGGGACGTATTGGAGAGTGCAATTGTATTCAGCCACGGCGGAGAGATGTCGGCGTTGACGGGCGGACCAGGCGTCAGACTGTCGAGTGAAGGCGTGCACCAGAGGCATGTGGTCTGTGCGAATGACGAAGGGCGTACCTTCTAAGAAATGGCGAAAGTGACGGACAGCCAAGTGCACCGCCAGCAATTCTCGATCGAAGGTAGAATAACCCGATTCTGCCTTGGACAGTTTTCTGCTGAAGAAGGCCAATGGGCGGGGCGAGCCTTTGACCACCTGCTCGAGTACTGCACCAATAGCGACGTCGCTGGCATCGGTGGAGAGAAGGAGAGGGGCGTGTGGGATAGGAAAAGTGAGAGCCGCAGCAGTTGATAGGGCCTTCTTTGCATTGCAGAAGGTTGCTTCTTGAAGGGGACCCCACTTCAGGTCCTTTGGCTTGCCCTTGAGGGAGGCGTAGAGGGGAGCAAGAGTGGCGGCAATGGCTGGCAGAAAACGGTGGTAATAGTTGATCATGCCCAAGAATTCCTGCAGACCTTTGACGGTCGAGGGCGCGGGGAAGTTCTGAACGGCTGCTACCTTCTCAGGGAGGGGATGGACTCCTTCAGGAGTGATACGGTGCCCTAAGAACGACACTTCGTTGGCGCCAAAGGTACACTTGTCGTACCGGACTACAAGGCCGTTTTGTTGCAGGCGGTCGAGCACGATGCGCAGGTGACGGAGGTGTTCCTCTTTTGAGGAGGAGAACACAAGTATGTCGTCCACATAACATACACAGAAAGAGAGGTCCCCTAAGATGCCATCCATGAGACGTTGAAACGTTGCCCCAGCATTACGAAGGCCAAAACAGGAGTAATTGAAGGTGTATGTACCAAACGGAGTGGTGATGGCGGTCTTGGGGATGTCTTCCGGGTTCATAGGCACCTGATAATACCCCTTCAGGAGGTCGAGCGTAGAGAAAACCTTCGCTTTGTGCAGGTAGGAGGTCACGTCGGCAATGTTTGGGAGGGGGTAGTGATCCGGTTCTGTTTGCATGTTAAGGCGCCTGTAATCCCTGCATGGACGGAGGGAGCCGTCTTTCTTCAGAACGATGTGTAAGGGTGACGACCATGGGCTGGAGGCCTTTTGGCAAAGGCCCATTTCCTCCATTTCGGCGAACGTCTGTTTGGCGGCTGCCAATCGTTCCGGTGCCAGACGTCTGAATTTTGCGAAGACTGTGGGTCCCGTCGTCTTGATATGGTGATAAATACCGTGCTTGGCAGGAACCGTGGGCGTTTGGCGAAGTTCTGGACGGAAAACTTCCGAGTACGACGTGAGGAGGTGGGCGTAGGCATCCGTGGGTGCGCTGATGTGGAGAGCGAGGTTAGAGGGGGCGGATTGAAGAGGTGTCGACAAGTACGAGTCTGCGTTGACCAATCGTCGGTGGGCGACATCGACCAGGAGGTGGAAATGAGAGAGGAAATCCGCACCGAGGATTGGCATTGTGACGTCAGCAACGAGAAACTTCCAATTGAATTTACCGTTTCCAAACGATAATGTGAGGTTCTCGTAACCGTAGGTGGGTATCGCAGATCCGTTGGCAGCTACCAAGCGGACGTCGGCAGATGTAGACAGACTACGTCGTGCCTTGAAGAGTTTCCTTGGCAAAAGAGAACGACAAGCACCCGTGTCTACCAAAAATCGCACGCCCGTTCCTGCATCCTGTAAAAAGAAAAGATTAGAAACACGGGAGGCCACCGCCACAAGCGATGGCCTACTTACACGTTTTTTGGCCACTGACAATCCTTGGCACATTTCTTCGCGCTTGCCCCGAATCTGAAGTGGTAGAGCAAAACTGCGGCGAATGGAAGGTAGTAAGTGGGTGTAGAAATCGTTCGTTGGGGCACGAGCGATTGGTGGTTGGTAGGCGGCTTTGTCGCCGCTTCGGCACGTCACGGGGTAGGCGTGTATGTCCTACGGCATTCATGTCAGCTTCGGTTGACGTTGAATAGGCATCCTCGTCGTCAGGGGTGGAGGCGTTGATGGAGGTTTTGAAGTGGCTGTCCATAAGGGCGTCGGCTTTGGTCATCAAGTCCTTCATGGGTAAACTATCGACATCGGGTATGGCAGCGCGTACAGGTTCGGGTAAACGGCGTATCCAAAGGGCACGAAGTAGGTTCACCTCACGAGGAGAGCCGTCTGCGGCAGGGTGAAGGCGAGCGATACTGGTCATTTCCCTGAGGGCAAGCAAAGCCCTTTGGTCCCCCAACGGTTGTTGCAAGAGCTGAAAAAGCTTTGCTATACGGGCGGCTGGCGACGGCGAGTACTGCTGCAGAAGGTATGTTTTGAGGGCGTCATACGCTATTGGGGTGTCTCCTAGTTCACAAAGCCAGTCGGATATTTCTGGGAAGGTGTCCTCGGGTATCTCCGCGAGAACATAATCCGCTTTGGTGGTTGAGCGAGTCACGCCCCTGATACGAAACTGGACTTCTGCGCGCTGAAACCAAGCAAACGCCTCTCCGCTGGCAAACGATGAAAGTTTGAATGGAGCGGCCGTAGCACCAACTGCCGTAGAGTCCACCATAGTACTACCAACGATGAAGGGGCGAGGGGGTGGGGGTGGAAGGCGGTGGGAGCGAGTCGACTTCCGGGGTCACCAATGTGACGGGGCGAGAGAAGGTTGTGAACTCAAAGGCAGGATGCAATCAACTGAGTTATAATATTATAGAACACTCTCCTTTATATACAAAACCTCAAGGCAACAAGAATAACATGTTTACAAGACAGACAATGTCACAGAGGAAAACCGGAGACGTGAATTTTCATGTTCGTTTTAGTGCGAGGGAAGAGCGCAGATACAAGCATAATATATACAAAAGGAATTATGTACAATTGTGGGACACACGGTTGGTACTCAACTCTCTGGTGGATATACGAGGTGCCTCACACTGAAGGACATGGGGAAACCCAAACATAGAATAAGGCAATAAGGTAAGGCTCTCTCTCTCTCTCTCTCTCTCTCTCTCTCTCTCTCTCTCTCTCTCTCAGCTTGTAAAGACAGAAAACTAGCAACCTTGTCATTAACTATATACTGGAATAACGGAAAGCCAGCAAAAGGACCTGATAAGAATAAAGGCAACTAGGTTTATGAAAATAAGGATAAAGTAATTCGAAGGAATAAGAAGAGGTGTAGGGAGATGGGAGTGGGGAGGAGGAAACATATAATCAGTTAAAAATATTACATTCTTCCATCAGATGATAAAAAAATTGATCTCCACTCCAGTTGAGAATAACGCAAACAGACAAATATCGTTTTTATTTAAGAGATTGGTGTTTTTGTATTTATTATGTCAACACCAACTCTTGAATTCTTAACAACTTTACCAATACTGCCATCTCAAGTGTAAGCATATATACAAGGATCTGACATTATAGATGAGAGCATTCAAATTTTGCTCTATTTTCGTTACATATTAGTTCTCTCAAACTTGCAATTAAAAGAATTCTGCATTATCAAGAGTATATAACTAAGCTAAGAAAATTGAATAAGTATATAAGCACTGCACTAGACGCAAACGAGCAATTGAACGAAAGATACACGCAGAAGCGTTCAACACTTACGTGAATCCTTTTCTGGAAAGCCATTGTCTTTACGACGGGAATAAACTCTCAGAAAAACTGATATTCAAAGGAGCCAAATTGCCAGGACATGATACGACCTGATTCCTTTCCATGACT
Source organism: Palaemon carinicauda (assembly GCF_036898095.1). Lineage (NCBI taxonomy): Eukaryota > Metazoa > Arthropoda > Malacostraca > Decapoda > Palaemonidae > Palaemon > Palaemon carinicauda. The sequence goes on from NC_090726.1 coordinate 3,632,920, forward strand.
TTACGCGGAACTGGACACTAATCAGGGAAACTATGGTGGAAATAACCGTTATGAATTGCAACCTAAATCTCCACCCGACTCTATTCGGTTCAGAGGGAAACAGGTTCTCTCTTTCTTGGGAGTCATTTATGGACAATTTTGCACATGGTCTGAGGAATTTGTATATTGTAACTGTATTCAAATGAAATACAAAATGTGCGAATTCAAATGCTCAAGTGTTTAAGAAATAAATTAGAATATTCAAAACCTTAAACATATTTAC
>NC_090726.1:3635681-3645681 GCF_036898095.1 Palaemon carinicauda
CTCCGGAACGCCCTTATTACATACAAAAATTCACAGGTAGATGACGCAACTCAGTCATGCGTGGGCGAAGACACAGAAATGTGACCATTTTCAGTTTCCTTATACGATTTGTCTATTTTGATTACGCTGATTATAAGAACATCAAATTACACCATAGTCATGCACCTTCTCTCATACAACTATTACTCTTTAAATGATTTGAATCTATAATAAATAATGATATTCCCCATTCAAGGAAATACCATTTGGCAGCGCTGTCGCAAACTCACCCCATCAACCTAAACTAGGCTGATGATTGTTACTTTGGTCACTTGTACATGAACATGACTTCCCATTCATGTGTTCTGATGAAGAAAGGAAATACTAAACACTTTTATAAGTAAATTCAGGTTGCTTCCGATAGTATATGGAAAAATAACACCATTTTCTGATAAAATTATTCATTCCTAATAAGGAAACGATCGTTCGACAATTTACCAACTACCAATTCTCTAGCCTCCACTTTCCTCACACACTTTTTTGACCCACGGGGTCGTCAAATAATTGCATATATTAGTTTGGACAAGGAGCCTCTGATGCCATCTATTAGCGGTAAAGTAAAACTTGTTACGATGTAAGGGAGAGAGCTAGAGGAGGCGGCCATGTTATGCCTTTCAGAATGTAACAATATTGTTATTCTCCGTAGTTTTTAATAACAATCCATGTCATTCCATGAAAGATATTAATTATCTTTTGGATCCATAAAAACATTAATGAAATTAGATCAAATAGCTATGTAATTACCCGATTGCCTCGCCGACTTCAGTATATGTGGCATATCTGGCTACCCTCCACTGACCCCCAAATGTAATTGAACTAACGATTGTTTGCTAAGGAAATATTTCTGTGATATTGCTTGTGAAATTTGGAATTTCCTAAGAATAGAGTGGTGGCCACACAACAAGGAACATCAAGTTCACGTGCGTTTGTTTTATAGCAATTTTGAGCCCAAAATAACAACAGAAATGTGGTAATAAAAATTATAATGAGTGGATGATGGGGATAATTAGCAATTTGATACTCTACTGCTAAGGCCATCTATTGGCCATTCAAATAAACAATGTGTAGAACTCTTTAATCCTTCCATTCTGGAATCTTCCATGACGTCATTTTGGTTTTAAAATAGCCTACCTAATTGGAACTGCATATAATTTATACCTGCCACACATATTTCTACATAAGTATCGATTTATCACCCTTTTCCAATTGGATACAATCATTGACATTAATGGAACGGGGGACGTGTGCTGCAATCTTTGCACAAGATGTAGAAACACTAATTCTATTTTAATTTGGAGAAGTGTGTGGTTAATAAAACACTTTCATGGTATTTTTTTTATATAATTAATGTCTCAAAAATTCATAATTCCAATAATACTAATTTTCTTCTGATTTTGTAAATGTAGTTATATGTAATATACAGATAATATGTATTACAAAAATATATAGATCACATCCCAATATTCCAGAGGCAGAGTTGGAACTCAGCCATCGAATTATAAACCTCAAATTTAACCAAGATATATTCATGTCCGCAGCAAATACGTTGTTAGCTAATCATAACCTCAATTATAGATATCTTTCTTCTGTAAAGTGTGCCTTGCCCCATGTAGGTCCATATATTAATTCATATTGGCAAAAATAGAACCCAGAATTCAATTACACTTAGATTAATGACGGTGTTACATTCAAAAGTTTTTCAAATTGATAAAAGTTACTCAGCTTACTCCTAGGTGCTGGAACAAAATAAAATTCATATGTTAGGTGATTTAATTCTTAAATGTCTATGCTTTCTATAGGTTTTATTTACTTTTTTGTACAAAGATTCCTTCAAAATTAACATTACTAAAATGCAAGGCGTACAATGAAAGCTGCCCTAGAAACCTGGCGTACACATTTCTATGAATTATGACCTTGATCAACGCAATCACGTTTACTGGCATAGCACAGAAACAAGGGGGGGGGGGGGTTGATGTTTCAGTGGTGTACATAATCAATTAGCACAAGGAATATTGTTATATCATAATTTTACTCTACGTAGTCCATAGCCCTCCGACAGCAACACTTCCGCTCTCCTATCACGGAACGATAATTTTATATCTGTTTTCATCAAAAGTCGAGGGCGGGTAAGGAGTCTCCCTCCAGATGGCCTTATTGAGGTATTTCATTTCCTGGCGCCAGATGAAACAACGGACATGACCTCAGGTTATTTGTTTGTTTTTAGGTGATCCTTACTTGTGTAAAACACAGGCTCTCGCATTACAGCCCGTGAGAGGAAAATTATTTGACAGTGAAGATTATTAATACAGAATCCTCAGGATTATTGTAGTGAGAAGGTGGATCCGGTCAGATATTAATGATATGATAACTTATTTGAACTTAAAAAGGGTAAATCAAATTAAAAAGACATAGCAGTCTCCTTCTCGCACCCCCCAACCCATACCCATCAGCATCACCCCCCCCCCCCCTCACATCACCCGTAAATATAGACAGAAGCAGAAAATGGAAATATTGAACCCGTCTACGTTAATCGGGCTGATATTTCGATGCACGGGAAGATGTTTGCTTGACCTCAGCATGTCATAGGTTGATAGAGTCTTATCCAGGTGATGCGGTGTACCCGTGTCAACAGGCCACGTATAACATTAGATTGCTTTAGGTACCTGTGGTTTTAGGCCTACCTGATTCTGTTAAAATTACTTTTACGGCAGATTTTAAAATCTATTTATAATTGAAATGGGAGTTGATAATTTGAAACGGAGAATTCTATCATTTAATATGTCCATTTTTTTATTAACTTATTTTCTATATTTGCCTTCCCCTTACTGTATGATATCGGTATAACATTTGTGTACATTATGTACACACTATTTCAAATATTCATCCTCATTAAAGACATTTACACCGAATAATGCATGAAAATATTACTAAACATAAACACAAGAGAAATTCAGCAAAACATGATGAATCTCTCTCTCTCTCTCTCTCTCTCTCTCTCTCTCTCTCTCTCTCTCTCTCTCTTAAAGAGGCGGAAGTGGAGCATGTAGTTGGCAAGCCAGGACGCTCATCTATTATGGAGCATTATGATCGACCCTTGTTCAAAGTCCTTTCACGCCTTCCTGCTTCATGCTCTATTTCACTTGAGTTTGTCTAGAGATACAAGATTCTATTACTACGGTATTTGGGGGGCTGGAAGGAGTGATGGGACACATATTTCTTCTCTTTCTTTCTTCTTTTTTGTTAAATTTGCTTGTTTTATTTGTTGGTGTACAGCTTATTCACATCACTATGCTCTTGGAATTCTATTTCTTATTGGTTATCATCGCAGGGAATCACCTATATAATAAAGAACAAGTGACTGGTTATATATATATATATATATATATATATATATATATATATATATATATATATATATATATATATATATATTTGTGTGTGTGCGTATGTATGTATGTATGTGCGTACGTATCTATATAATATCTATATATATACATATATATATATATATATATATTTATATATATATATATATATATATATATATATATATTTATATATATATACACTGTGTGTAGATGTATATAGATACCATATATATATATATATATATATATATATATATATATATATATATATGGTCACGCTCAGCTCTCCCTGTCCCATGGTTAAGGGAAGAGGCGATAGTCATACCCGACTGAGAGGAGGTGCGTGTGCGTGTGCATGAGTATGTACATATATCTAATATTTAGCTGCCATTATTGACGGGTCACGTAAACTAGTATATAGTCTAATCCTTCTTTGCTTTGATGGTTCATATTCGTTTAGAATTGAAAGACTTTTTTATAGTTGTTAATGTGTTCCATACTTCTGATTTCTAGATTAAACAAAGAAATAAGTAAAAGTATTATGGTTTAATGGTTTTATCGAGATCAGCAAATTTTCCTTGACTTTACTTTATGGAAATTGTTTTTACCTATTTTTTTCCAAACAGTTTTCACCTAGTCCAGTTCATTTTGCATCCAGTTACTACAACTGATTTGAATTTCATGATTTCTTTCCTTATCAAATAACCTCCGAACTCCATTATGATATCCTTTCTATCGGTGTTTCCTTTATAATGATTTTTCAAGATTTCCCTTATAAGTATGATGTTCACATTACTAATACTAATAGATATAAACTTATTTATCCTCTTATTCCTATCTAGGCATTCCCTTTCACTTTCCATTCAGGTAACACACTTACCTCCTTTCAATAATGTCTGCTAAACCTCTTCACGTATTCAACATTTCATTAGCAACATTTCTTTTTTCCTTCCCAACCATTCTCCATGACGGCTGCTGTATTACTTGAATTTTCTCATTGCTGCATCCATGTGAGTTTTGAAATACTACTAAAGAGACCTAGCATATCTTTAGAAGATATTTACTTTGACACTATTATTGTATAGCTCCAATGCACATATGTATACCTATTCTTAGATTTTATTATATAAACTATAATCTACTAATACCAGCATCTTCGATCTTGGTGATGTCCTTATTTGGGGGGTTAAAACATATTATATTTTAGAAACATTCTGTAAACAACCCACCTCGTTCATATGAATCTTAATTTGTGATTTGATTCACCGAACTATACGACAACCTATATTTGATCTATACTTCATATATAAAAATTGTCACGACACAAAATCAGCTAATACAACATTCAAACGAACCTCCTGGTTCACACCAGCCCATTTATCTAAATCGAAGAAGCTTTTGCCCAGCAAAACCGATGTCACTGGTCCCACTATCTCATGGAAGCCCCATCAGTCCTCAAGCTCGAAGTATGCATTTTGGAGTTATACTCTTTAATACGTACACTCTCGTCTATCACCTTTGCCTCACACAAAGGAAGCACTTCCTCCAAAACCATTTCTCAGGGACCTTTCTCCTGTTGAATATATTTTCTTGGTCACATGCTTTGTTAGAATGATAAATGAAGCGATATTACGCTGTTTTCTCTACCGTTTTTCTAAACCTCTCATAATAAATCATTCTGGTCACTATGGCTCCTGCTGAATTCACTATTATTTAGTCCATAACGTCAAAGTAAAATAGATTTAACAAGCTATGGTGAGTGACATGTGGTGGAAACAAAGTTAGAGAAATATCAATGAAATATTAAAATATTAAAGATTTAACATAAATACAAAGCCAATGTAAGAGTATACAGGTTTCGATATAAAGCCTGAAGTTGATAATAAAATTTCCATTTAGAATGAGTTTCACGTTTGCTGCTGTGAATACATAATCTTTTTTTTTCTTTTTTTTCAGGAATCGTCGGAAGAATCTCATCAAGAAAACTGGGTCTATTAATTAATTTGAAAAAAAACTATGATACACACACATACACTCAAACATTAATATATATACATATATATATGTGTGTGTAAATACATAGATAGATAGATAATATATATACATATGTATACATGAAAACATACTGTATATATATATATATATATATATATATATATATATATATATATATATATATATATATATATATGTAGATATATGTAATATAAATAAATAAATATATATGAATATATATGTATATATATATATATATATATATATATATATATATATTTATATAAATATACATATATATGTATATATATACATACATACATATTTGCGTGTTTCATCGTTTGTTTGTTTGTCTGTGTCTCTCCCTCACTGTCTATCTGTCTGAAAGAGAAGGTTTTATGAACTCGAACGCGAACGAATACATGTGATCAAAGATAAAGAAAAAAATGTGAGTAATATAGTAATCTACATACACATACACACACACACACATATAAATATATATATATATATATATATATATATATATATATACATATATATACATTTATATATATATAAATAGGTATATAAATATATATATATATATATATATATATATATATATATGTATATATATTTATATATATATGTATATATATATATATATACATATATATATATATATATATATATATACATACATATATATAGATATATATAAATATATAAATATATATAAATATATATATATATATATATATATATATATATATATATATATCTATATATATAAATACTGTATATATATATATATATATATATATATATATATATATATATATATATATATATATATATATACTGATTCATATCATTTCCCTTTCAAAGAGGGTTTCAAAGACAAATAAGTTATACTAAGAGGATTATTATTTTACCAAGAGGAAAATTAATTACTTCGTGTATGTAACATTATTATATCTTGAAGTCTGAATCTAGGTTGTTCTGTGACACATATGAAACTAGGTTATTCTGACATGTTTTGTATTGCGTGTCTAGACAAATAACTAATATACAGAAGAGATTAAATTTCAGTATTCGTAGCTAATGCTTTAAGTCTTAAATAAAGTCAAGTAAAAAGTAAAATTCAATATTTCTCAGAGTGGAAAGAATTAAGGGTTTTTTTTTCTCATCCTTTATCGATGCTCCTTAAATTTGAATATTAAACTGTTGACAAAAACTTTTGAAAACTAAATGTTCATGGTATGATAAGAATTTTGGAAAATTTTTGGAAATTCTATTTCAATTGTCATAATATAAGAAACATGAAAAGGGTTCATTGTATAAAAAATCTGCTTACCAGTTATGTGTATGGATTAATTAATAGTTTTAAAGGCATAAATATTCATAGGATATCACCTGCTTTAAGAAAGTTGTGAATATAGCCCTCCGTATATCTATACCGAGATAAAACTTAACTTTTTAGGGAAAAAATTATTCATGAACAAAGGCAGCATCCCTTACCATTAAATTTGTGGACAATTTATTGGTAAAAATACCTTGCAATGCTAATTCTGTTTTCTTTTTAAGCGAAGCAAATTAAATATTGGTATTTTAATCTATATATGACTGATTTGCCATGTCTTTTATTCACTAATTTAAAAAGAATAGCAAATTATTTTCAGTAATTTTTATAAAATCAAATTGCTAAAGGCAGCTATTATCTTTTTTTTAGGATTGAAAACACCATTTCTACCTCCAGTTACCTAATCTTCTTAATTCTTCAAACGCAAAGAGTGAATTCTATTTTATTTTCCGCTAGAGAAATCACACATATCTATGCCTTTGTATCTGGATTGAAATGATTCCCAATTCTCTTCTATGAAAAAGTGAAGAAAAAAATATAAGTCTACATTTTCATTTCCGTTCTACAGAGGAGGAATTTGTTTTCCAGTTGTCTCACGTCTCCATGAATAACACTTTTCCTCAGTGTGTTAATGAGTGACCTATGATTATTCTATGTTGATTGTGGAATAAGGTCTAACATAGGTAGACTTATAAAGAATGTAAATTTGGTACTCTAATTGGAAAGGAAGAAAACCTGGTCGAATTGAAGTAGACATAGTAAACTAAATGACTGGAGACCTCTCTCTCTCTCTCTCTCTCTCTCTCTCTCTCTCTCTCTCTCTCTCTCTCTCTCTCTCTCTCTCTCTCTCTCTCTCTTAGAGACAGCTTAGCTTGTAAAGACGTTGAGCTAGCAATCTTATCCTTAATTATATATAAAAAACGGAAAGCTAATAAAAGGACCTGAGAAGAATAAAGGCAAATAAGTTTATGAAAATAAATATTTAGTAATTCGAGGTAATAAGAAGGCGTATGGGAAGAAGGGAACGGGGAGGAGGCAACACATAAACAATTAGAAATATTACATTCTTCCATGGGATGATAAAAGAATTGATCTGCACTCCAGTTGAGAATAACGTAAGCAAACAAATAGAGTTTACATTTCTGAGATTGTTGTTTTTACATTTATCATGTTAACACCAACTCTGAATTCTTAACAATTTTATCAATAATGTCATCTCAAGGGTAAGCACATATACAAGGATCTGATAATAAGATGACAGCATCCAAATTTGTCTCTATTTTCGTTACATATCAGTTCCCTCAACCATGCAATTAATGGAATTCGACATTATCAAGAGCATATAACTAAGCTTAGCAAATTGAATAAGTATATAAGCACTGCACTAGACGCAAACAAGACAATTGAACGAAAGATACACGCTGAAGTGTTCAACACTTAACTGAATCCTTTTCTGGAAAGCCATTGTCTTTACGACAGGAATAAACTCTCAGCGAAACTGATATTCAAAGAAGCCAAATTGCCAGGATATGATACGACCTAATTCCTTTCCATGGCTTTACGCGGAACCGGAGACTAATCAGGGAAACTGTTGTGGAAATAACCGTTATGAATTGGAACCTGAATCTCCGCCCGACTCGATTCGGTTCAGAGGGAAACCGGTTCTCTCTTTCTTGGGAGTCTTTTATGGACGATTTTGCATATGGTCTGAGGAATTTATATATTGTAACCGTATTCAAATGAAATACAAAATGTGCGAATTCGAATGCTCAAGTATTTAAGAAATAAATTTAGATATTCAAAACCTTAAACATATCTATGACTTAGTATATGGACATTTAAATGATAGTCATATTTATATACATAAAGAACATATACACACACACACACACACACACACACACACACACACACATATATATATATATATATATATATATATATATATATATATATATATATATATATGTATATATACTAATATGTTATATAATATATAAATGTATATATATATATATATATATATATATATATATATATATATATATATATATATATAGAAACCTGGCGTACACATTTCTATGAATTATGACTTTGATCAACGCAATCACGTTTACTGGCATAGAACAGAGACCGGTGGGGGAAAGTTAATATTTCAGTAGTGTACATAATCAATTAGCACAAGGAACATTGTTATATCATAATTTCACTCTATGTAGTCCATAGCCTTCCGACAGCAAGACTTCCGCTCTCCTATCGCGGAACGATAATTTTATATCTCTTGTTATCAAAAGTCGAGGGCTGGTAAGGAGTCTCCCTCCAGATGGCTTATTGAGGTATTTCATTTCCTGGCGCCAGATGAAACAACGGACATGACCTCAGGTTATTTGTTTGTTTTTAGTTGGTCCTTACTTGGGTAAAACACAAGCTCTCGCGTTAGCAGCCCGTGAGAGAAAAATTATTTGACAGTGAAGATTATTAATACAGAATCCTTAGGATTATTGAAGTGAGAAGGTGGATCCGGTCTGATATTAATGATATGATAACTTAATTGAACTTAAAAAGGGTAAATTGAATTAAAAAGACATAGCAGTCTCCTTCTCGCAACCCCCCCCCCCCTCCAAACCCATACCCATCAGCATCAATCCCCCCCCCCCTTACCCGTAAATAAAGAAAAAAGCAGAAAATGGAAATATTGAACCAGTCTACGTTAATCGGGCTGATATTTCGATGCATGGGAAGATGTTTGCTTGACCTCAGCATGTCATAGGTTGATAGATTCTTATCCAGGTGATGCGGTGTACCCCTAACAACAGCCCACGTATAACATTCTATTGCTTTAGGCACCTGTAGTCTTAGGCCTACCTGATTCTGTTAAAATTACATTTAGGGCAGACTTTAAAATCTATTCATAATTGAAATGGAAGTTGCTCATTCGACAACGGAGAATTATATCATTAAATATTTTCATATTTTTATTAACTTATTTTCTATATTTATCCTCACCGTACTGCACGATAACGGGTATATAGATGTAAACATTTCTTCTAAACTGGAACTGAAGATTGATATATTATGTGATAAACTGTTTTCTTGAAAAATATCATTTACATATGAAGACACTCATAAGAGAATGAATTTAACATTTGTGTACATTATGTACACACTATTTAGAATATTCATCCTCAATTAAAGACAATTTCACAGAATATTGCATGAAAATATTACTAAACATAAACACAAGAGAAATTCT
>NC_090726.1:3650681-3660681 GCF_036898095.1 Palaemon carinicauda
CATACCAAGAGACAGAAGGATCTTATTTCAGAGAATTAGAAAGTGGAAGAAAAATCTTGCAAAAGAAAAAAAATGTATGGAAAATGATGGAAATAAAAAGTAAGATAGAAAATGCAGAACAAAAGATTATACAATGGAAAGAAAATTAGGAAAGAGACTTAGAAGAAAGGACACTTCAAAATTAAAAAAAAAATACTCTACTCCTATGCAAAAATGATGAATAAAGGGAGGTTAGAAATAGGCCCTCTGAGGATTGAAGGACGGTTAACGAATAAAAAAAAGGAAATATGCAACATATTAGCAGAAAAATATAAGAGTGAGTTCACGCCAAGAATTGCGAATGAGAATAATGAAACAGAAAAGAGAGAAGAAAATGTTGAATATCTAACGGATATAGATATTAATGAAGCAGATATTGTCAAGGCTATAAGCGAAATTAAAAATGGATCGGCAGCCGGACCAGATGGAGTTCCAGCGATTTTGTTAAAAAAAAACTGCACACACTATCGCAAAGCCACTTGCAATACTGCTAAGACAAAGTGTAGATATGAGCGAGATATATGTTAAACATAAATTAGCTTATATAATCCCTATTTTCAAAAGTGGATCAAGACTAGAGGCAAGCAATTATAGACCTGATAGTCTAACATCACATATTATGAAAATGTATGAGATGGTAATAAAAAAGAAAATAATGAATCATTTGGATAAAAATGATTTGTTTAATATAGGTCAAAACGGTTTTGTGCCCGGAAAAAAGTACACAAAACACAGCTGATAGTACACTATGAAAACATATAAGAAAATATGATAAATGAAAAAGACACAGAGGTGATCTATCTAGAATTTGCAAAAGCCTTTGACAAGGTAGACCATAATATATTAGAGAAAAAAATGAGAAAGCATAATATTGTGGGAAAGATAGGGAAAATGGGTAAAAGAATTCTTGAAAAACAGAAAACAGATAGTGGTTGCAAATGACGAGAAATCAGATGAAGATCAGGTAATATCTGGCATGCCACAGGGTACGGTATTAGCTGCACTGCTGTTTGTTATTATGATCTCAGACATAGACTGTCATGTTAAAAACTCTGTAGTGAGAGGTTTCGCCGATGACACAAGAATAAGTAGAAAAATTACTTGTGATGAAGATAGGAACTCACTTCAAAGAGATCTAAACAAAATATATGAATGGGCGGAGATAAATAGGATGGTATTTAACTCCGATAAATTCGAATCAATAAATTATGGAAACAGAGAAGGAATGGTATATGCATACAAGGGACCTAATAACGAGACAATCACACACAAGGAAGCAATTAAAGACCTTGGTGTAATGTTAAATAGGAATATGTTATGCAACTACCAAATAGCAACACTTGGCTAAATGTAAAGCAAAAATGGGAATGTTATTCAGACACTTTAAAACAAGAAAAGCTGAACACATGATTATGCTTTACAAAACGTATGTACGTAGTACACTCGAGTACTGCAATGTGATATGGTACCCATACTACCAAAAGGATATTGTACAAATAGAGAGTGTACAAAGGTCCTATACTGCTAGAATAGAAGAAGTTAAGGACCTCGACTACTGGGAAAGACTGCAATTTTTTTAAACTATACAGTCTAGAAAGGAGAAGAGAACGCCACATGGAAGCAAATAGAAGGAATTACTGAAAACTTCATGGAGCTAAAAATATCAGAAAGAGCAAGCCGAGGTAGATTAATAGTGCCAAAAACTATACCAGGAAAACTAAGGAAGGCTCACAGGACATTAATCCACTACGCACCAGCATCGATAATGCAGCGACTATTTAACTCGCTGCCACCTCATCTAAGAAACATATCAGGAGTGAGCGTAGATGTGTTTAAGAATAAGCTCGATGAATACCTAAGATGCATCCCAGACCATCCAGGACTGAAAGATGCAAAATACACCGGAAGATGCATTAGCAACTCTCTGGTGGATATACGAGGTGCCTCACACTGAGGGACATGGGGAAACCCAAACATAAGCCTGCCTGACACTTGCGCGCATTTTTGCCACGCACTGGGTTTTTTCCCGCACTGTTCACGACCAGTTCACGACCAGTTCACACATAGTTCACGACAAGTTCATGCCACGTTCACGCCATGGCACGAATTGGCACGCCTAGTTCACGACAAGTTCACGAAACGTTCACTCATCTTTCCGCATCATTCCGCATCGTTCACGCATCGTTCACGCCAGTTTACGAATTAGCCAATCCATATAAAAACGGGGATTCTCCAACCCGAGGACATTCTTGGATTGGCTTCGGAAGAGACAACAATGCTTTCTGTCAGATACACCATTGCGTTGAGGAGAAGAAACGTATCTTTTTCGTGTGTATTTTTTGTTGCCCTTTATTTTTGTTTCAATAAGAAAGCATTTGATTTACATATAAATAGCAGACATAAAATATGTACAAGTATTAAGAAAGCATTTTATTTTAACATTGAAAGCAGCAAACATGAAAAGTTTTTAGGCTGTTGATTTTAAGGTAATAGAGAAAAAAGTGTGTTGAAATAAGAAATCATTTTATTTTTACATTAAAACAGCAAACAGAAAAAATTTGTTTTGCTCTTCATTTTAAGGTAATAAAGAAGAATAAGTATATTGATGAAATAAAACATCATTTTATTTCTACATTCAAACAGCAAATTTAAAAATATCTTGGGTTTATTTTTCAGTTCATTTTTATTTAAAACAAAAGTTTTGGCTCTTGATTGGTAATAGAGGAAAATAAGTGTGTGCATGAAATAAGACATCATTTTATTTTTACATTCAAACAGCAAATATAAACAATTATTAGGTTTATATTTTTCTTTCCTTTTCATTAATTTTTTCGTTTCCTTTTAGTTTCTCTTCATTATAAAGTTATAGAAATAGTTTGAAATAAGATATCATTTTTTTTTTCACATTAAAACAGCAAATATGAAAATTTATTAGGTTTATTTTTCTTTCCTTTTCATTAATTTTTACGTTTCCTTTCCCGCATCGTTCACTCCAGTTCACGTCAGTTCCCGCATCGTTCACTCCAGTTCATGCCAGTTCGCGCATCGTTCACGACTATTTTTGGCGTGCCAATGCGTGCCAAAAACTTTAAACATTTCAAAGTTCTGGGCACGCATGGCACGCATGCCACGCATCGTTCCCGTACTGTTCACGACAATTTCACGACTCGTTCACGCGAGTTCGCGCATCAATGTGTGCCAGTGCGTGCCACGAATGCGTGCAAGTGTCAGGTACCCTATAGAATAAGGCAATAAGGTAAGGCTCTCTCTCTCTCTCTCTCTTTCTCTCTCTGCTTGTAAAGACAGAAAACTAGCAACCTTGTCATTAACTATATACTGGAATAACAAAAAGCTAACAAAAGGACCTGATAAGAATAAAGGCAACTAGATTTATGAAAATAAGGATAAAGTAATTCGAAGGAATAAGAAGAGGTGTAGGAAGATGGGAGTGGGGAGGAGGAAACATATAAACAGTTAGAAATATTACATTCTTCCACTAGATGGTAAAAGAATTGATCTCCACTCCAGTTAAGAATAACGCAAACAGACAAATATCGTTTTTATTTAAGAGATTTGTGTTTTTATATTTATTATGTCAACACCAACTCTTGAGTTCTTAACAACTTTACCAATACAGCCATCTCAAGTGTAAGCATATATACAAGGATCTGACATTATAGATGAGAGCATTCAAATTTTGCTCTATTTCCGTTACATATTAGTTCCCTCAACCATGCAATTAATGGAATTCTACATTACCCAGAGTATATAACTATGCTTAGCAAATTGAATAAGTATATAAGCACTGCACTAGACGCAAACAAGACAATTGAACGAAAGATACACGCTGAAGTGTTCAACACTTAACTGAATCCTTTTCTGGAAAGCCATTGTCTTTACGACAGGAATAAACTGTCGGGAATTTCGACCCGATCAATCGAAATTCCCGCCATTTGACTCCGCCTACGACTACGTCAAATTGGAGGGAGAGGAGAAACTCGCGGGCGAATGAATGTAGTTCCAGACGTGAACGTTTAGAGCCAAAAAGGGAAACCGCCTGGTAGGAAGGCACTGAGACTAATAAAATCAATTGCTGATAATTTAAGATTAGGAAAAATAAAGTCATTCTGTTGTAACATGATAAAAAAAATCCAATGTAGAAATTTACGTTCAGGGCAAATTGCGCCAAAAAGGTGACGTCGGGGGGTTGCAAGGATAGTTCGTCCTCTTTGATCCAACGTCCCCAACCGAAGTAAGTCCCTTCTAATTGTTATCTCTCCTCTCTACCTTGTCTACCAGGTTGGTTGTAGTAGAAGTTTGAGTGCAAGACGTTTAGTTTTTATATCGCAGTTTAGTGTAGAGATCCTTGTGATTGGGGATCTGAATCCTGAGTTAAATAAGAATAGGGATATTTGGTGTGTGATTCGTTGTGTATTGAATTCGAATTGGCACTATTTTCAGTTTGTTAATGAGTCCGGTGTGGACTTTGTGCTTGAAGAGCACATGCTACATTACCTAGGGTCAGTCTTGTTTTTTCAGTGAGTTTTGTGAATGCTTAAGAATGTTGTTTGTCTTTATCAGAGTTTATTTTTGTAATAAAATTGTAAATTTTATCGCCGTATTTTAATTAAATCCTGGAAGGTTTTGGGAATCGTGCCCTTAAGGCCTTGCGATCCGCCCAGTACATCGGGCAGATTTAATAAACTGGTGAAAATCACAACATTTGGTCCTTCGAACCGGATCGCAAGCGCTTCCCAGAGCCGGACAGGACTAATTTAAAATATGAGCTTTTGAGAGAGAGAGAGAGACTAACAATTAAGGTCCTCTACGTCCCGATGTGCGATCGCCCACGTGGGTCAGTTCTTTGAGTCCCTTAACGTTAAATTATCCTTTTTTTTTCCTTGCCTTGTCCAACCCCCCCCAAACGTAAAGTAAAGTAATTAAGATGGCTGTGTCCACGATCGTGCATATCGAGGCGTCGATGGGCCTACTGGAGGATTTGCTAAGCGAAACGCAAAGGGCGCTGATAGAGACTTACTCCGAGTCCGTTTACCAGAATTTGGTAACGGAGTTGCAGGCAGAGGTCCGACAGCTTAAAGAGCTATACAAGAGCCAGCGCGTTAAGCTAGAAACTAGTTTCGAAGCCCGAATTAGGCATATGTTAGGTGAAGCGACACGCGCTTCCACTCTATTGTACAATAGAATAGATAAAGTGAAAGGCCCTTCAACGGGGAATGTTGCCCTCCCCAGGTTGAAGCCGCTGCCTCTCCCCACGTTTGAAGGGGAAGTGCAAGAGTACGCATCGTACCGTGAATTATTCACGATCCACGTGGATCGAAGAGCGGATTTAGACGAAGTGTCTAAATTCACGTATTTATTGGGGACGTTGGGCAAAGAGCCGCTCCGGATTATCAAATCTCTGAGTGTAACCGCCGCGAACTATAGTGTAGCATTAGATTTATTAGATAAGCAGTATGGCAACGTGCACCAAACGCTCGTGATTCTGCACCGCAAGTTAGCAAACATCTTTGTGCCGTCACTAAACCCAGTAGAATTAAAAAGGTTCCGTTTTGAGTTAACTATCATTATTGAGCAAATCAAAAGACTTAGTACCAATGACTTAGGCCAGGGCATGGTCATGAGCCTCATTAATCAAAAATTGTCAGAGGGAAAACTATACCGCAAGGTGGTAGAGCATTTGAGGAAATGCGACTATACGTTGGACGAGTTTTTTGAGGCAATAGATTTCATAGTAAGAATGTTAGAAGACGATGCATTGCAGAGAGGCGACAGTCTTGAGAGTGACAAAAGACCAGACAGTAGTGTAAGACCGAAAACCCATCCCATCCACCAAAATTCCTGCCCATTTTGTAGCGAACGGCACCCGCCTCACGGATGTCGCCAAGTGACAGACGTAGCTGCTAGACGTCGCATGTTACTAAAAAGGGGTCTTTGTTTCAATTGCACGAAATCAGGCCATCGTAGCGATAAATGTCCCGTATCAAATTCCTGTAGAAACTGTAATGCTAAGCACCACACTGCGATTTGCGACGCGGGTAGACCGCAATCAATCCCTAGTAATAGTAATAGTCAATCAACAACGTCCCGCCCCGTAGTAAATGCGACGCCTGCACAGAACCAAAATGCCCCCCGTCCGTCTAAGGTTAAAGTAGAATCTAAGCCGTGCACGAGCGCAA
Source organism: Palaemon carinicauda (assembly GCF_036898095.1). Classification (NCBI taxonomy): domain Eukaryota; kingdom Metazoa; phylum Arthropoda; class Malacostraca; order Decapoda; family Palaemonidae; genus Palaemon; species Palaemon carinicauda. Next base: position 3,656,918 of record NC_090726.1, read on the forward strand.
AGATCGCGCAGAGGTCTGATGTGGACCTCCCATGCACTATCTTGCCAACAGCCATGGCAGGTATTCAACAAAGGCAAGGTAGTAAGCGAGTCCGCCTATTTCTCGACTCAGGAAGCCAGAGGAGCTTCATCTCTGCAAAAATTGCCCGTCAATTAGGCCTACCGGTGGTAGGAAGAGTATCCTTGAATATAGCTCCGTTTGGTTCCGAGGAAATAAGCGGCCAATACGATGTAGTAAGTTGCAGGGTTGAAATGGGGAAAAGAATCGTGCGTATGAAATTGGTGGCACACGAACACGTGGACGTCCCGATACATAACGTGGGTTATGTTAAAGTCAGACAGCATCTGTTGACCAAGGGAGTCACGTTAGCCGATCCAGCAAACCAATCAGATACCATGAAGAACGTTCACATATTAGTTGGGGCTGATTATTTTAGCTATTTTGTCATAGGTGTAGAAAAAGTAGATGGGATAAATCTTTTCTTAACGCATAATGGTATGTCCCCGTACGGGAAGGTGCCACAGTGGCTGTTCCAAGGGGAAAGGGTCGATCAAGTAAGAACGTTGAGAGTGTGCAGAATCACGGACGAGCCATATCTGTATGATGTAGATGAGTGGTGGCGATTAGACCGTGTTGGTATCGCCCCATCTGAGCAATACACTGTTCGCGAGGCCGAGGCCGTGCGAAAGGTATCGCAAAGCGTTGTAAGAAAACCTGAGGGATATCAGGTTAGCCTACCATTCGGATCGGATGCTAGGCCAGAAACAAATTATCGTAACGCTATGGCGCAGTTGGAGTCGTTGCAGACAAAATTCAAAAAGGATAGGGAATATCTTGAACAATATCAGGGAGTGATAGATAAGTATCTCGAAGCAGGTTTTATATCAGAAGTGAAAAATCCCGTAGTGGAAGGTTATTACATGCCACACTTTGGTGTTAAGAAAGACAGCCGTACCACCCCCCTTAGAATCGTGTTCAATGCCTCTGCCAAGTCACAAGGTTGCAAGTCCTTGAATGAATGTCTTTTACCTGGGCCCAATTTGGTAGAAGTAGCATATAGTTTAATTATAAGGTTTAGGTTGAATCGATATGCCATGTTAGCCGACATAAGTAAAGCATTCCATCGTGTTTTGTTAGATCCTCGTGATGCCAAATACACACGATTTCTGTGGCGCAAGGCAGCTGGTCGAGCGCTTACCTTCGCCTTTAGAGTCGTGGTGTTCGGCATCACAGCTAGTCCATTTTTGCTACAGCAAATATTAAATTGTCATTTTAAAGAGGAAGGGCGCCCAGATTTAGTAAAATCTTTTTATGTTGATAATTATCTGGCCACGTTTGAAGATATAGAACGTATGAGGCAAGAGCATGAGTCTGTTCATAACATCTTAAAAAGGGCGGGTATGCCCTTAGAAGGGTGGGCCAGCAATCACTTGGCCTTCGATAGCGAGAGACAGTGGAATGAGCCTGTGAGTGTGAACGTGCTCGGGCTGCAATGGGCCCGGGACGTGGACAGATTGTGTGTGAAAGAAAGCAAAAGGATCTGTGAGTTGGGGGAGGGATGGGTGCCCACGAAGCGTAGGGTACTTTCCCTATTAGTCTCCATATATGATCCGATAGGTTTGATAAGCCCATTATTTGTAAGGGGAAAGCTTTTCCTTCAACAACTATGGGAGGATAATGTAGGTTGGGATGATGTTTTAGGAAAAGAGAGGGCTAAAGAGGCAAGTGAATTGTTGAATGATTTGAAAGCGGTGAGCGACATCACCTTTCAAAGATCAATAGGAAAAAAAGGCTTACAACTTCATGTGTTCACCGATGCCAGCAGTAAGGCATATGGAGCAGTAGCATATACTAGGGACGAATGCAATCGGGTAAGTCTGGTAACGAGTAAAACCCGGATCACTCCGAAAGGGATGAGCAAGCTAACGATCCCTAAGCTAGAGTTGCTGGCCTTGTTGTTAGGCAGCAGACTAGCAAGAACGCTCAAGGATCTGATCGAGCCACGGGAAATAGTAATGTGGACCGACAGTAAGGTAACGTTGGCATGGGTAGCATCGCCCGATGCCAGGTCTAATAAAAATGTGTTTGTTTCTAACAGAGTGGCGGAAATTAATTTTATTCAGCAGGTTTGTAGTTTCAGTCTGAACCATGTCCCTAGTCAGCAGAACCCTGCCGATATCCTATCCCGAGGCGCAACGGCTCAACAATTGCAAGCTAACCCCCTGTGGAGGAACGGTCCAGAATTTCTCAGGACCACGGGAAGGCCTGTTCCTTGCGAGGAGGAAGATTTACTACATCAAACTCACGTAGTAGCGGCGGTGCAGGAGTTGAGGGAGGAGATGTGTCCTACCCCCCCAGGCGAGATTTGGGACGTCCTGAAGAGGGAAGTAGGGTTCCAATTCTTGTTACGAGTAGCCAGACTAGTTTTAAAGTTTGCTAAGATAGAACGGCATCCGTTCAGTATTGTTGTAAAATTAGAGCAAAAACATTATTTGCCTACTGTTTATGCCTACTTAGAGGGCGGAGTCAGACCCCCTCGTGAAGTTGCTAATTTTGCTAGACAATTGAATTTAGTTTTGGTAGATAATCTCATCTGCACCAGGGGACGAGTGTCCCATGTAGGGGAAACTGATCATTTAATTCTCTTGCCAGCCAAAGGGCATTTGGTTAGGATGTATCTAAATTATTTACATCAGTTACATTTGCATTGTGGGGTGAATACTCTAATAGGTATCTTTCGACAGAAATGTTGGGTGGCGGGTCTACGTTCCATTGCGAAGCGAACCGTGCGGCAATGCCCTGAATGCAAGTTGGCCTTCCAGCCTCTAACGAGACAGCCACCACCACCCCCCCTGCCAAAGGAAAGGATCACCCTCACAAAACCGTTCACGGCGGTCGGAGTGGACCACACAGCAGCTATACACACGGAAACACGGCCAGGGTATATACTTATCGTAACTTGCATGGCCAGCAGAGCCGTGTACCTTGACTTCTGTCCCTCTTTGGAAGCAGAAGAATTCGTGTTGGCACTTAGACGGTTTAGCGCCACCCACGGTGCCCCACAGCTCATCATGTCTGATAACCATCAAACCTTCAAGGCTGCCAGCCACCTCCTGCAGGGACTTTATGAAGCGGATGAAGTCCAGCAGTTCCTGAGGAAAACTGGCATACAGTGGCGGTTTCAGACGCCCCGTGCACCTTGGAAGGGTGGGTTCTTCGAGCGTTTGATAGGAGTGACGAAACGGACCCTCCAGATAGCCCTCGGAAAGAAGTACCTGCCGGACGCCCACGTGCTAACCCTCGTGAAAGAAGCAGAAGCAGTGGTGAATAATCGACCGCTCATGTACAGCGGTGACGAGCGCGAGGATGAAGTCCTCACCCCCTCCCATTTGATAAGAGGACACCAAGTCCACCTCATGGCCCCGATCTTACCGGACGACCATCTCAACGCAACCTTCACCTCTCGGAAGCTACGTGATCGTTACGTAAGATTGACAGATTCGCTCAAAGCCTTTAGGGAACGCTGGAGAAAGGAATACTTGAGTGCCTTGAGGGCCCGGCACGACAGTCGGCCCGGGGAACCCTCCAAGCTGCACCCCGGAGACATCGTGCTAGTTAAGCAGGACAATAAGAAGAGAGCGACTTGGCCTCTGGGACGTGTCGTGGAGACGTATCCTGACGACAACGGAGTCGTACGCTCGGCGAAAGTGTTGTTTGAGGGTGTCGAATCGCTGCGAGCTGTCAGCCACCTGGTTCCCCTAGAA
>NC_090726.1:3665681-3683181 GCF_036898095.1 Palaemon carinicauda
AACTTTTGTATAAAGAAAAACTTTATGTATATTCTCATTAAAACCGGAGACATTTTAATCATGTATGCTTAAAATTCTGTCTCTTCAAACTATCACCTTCAACTTTATGCCCAAAACCAAATAAAATATCCCGATCAATATTTCTACTAATAAAAATAAATGTTGACAAATAATTGTCATATATCTTTAATAGCTTGATGCAACATCCACACTTCACCTATATAATTAAATATTGGCTCATCATGGTATATTTATACTCTGTCTATCCTGACTTATTTGCAGAGATCTTCAGCATCCCTGTCTCTCTCTCTCTCTCTCTCTCTCTCTCTCTCTCTCTCTCTCTCTCTCTCTCTCTCTCTCTCTCAACGATCTTTCAGAATCAGCTTTTTTGTATCCACGATTGGCCTAGCATTGTCTTAGGAAGACTGTGGTCGTTACTAGTAGAGGGAAAACATTAATGTTGTATATATATATATATATATATATATATATATATATATATATATATATATATATAACGGATTTTGAGCGAAGCGAAAAATCTATTTTTGGGTGAGATAGCCATGTCGTCCTGATGGAAGTTCCTATAGGGTAGCTTCCTAGGGTATATTACAACTACGGCGATATTCCCAGAGAATTTACCTTAAGGTACCAGAATTCTAACTCCTGGAGCGAGTATCCCTCGTGAAAGGGATATCGCGACATATCAGAGGACGTATTCTAGACACGTCACATGGCAATCTACGACCTGAACAGAGATTCGTCTCGTAGGAGGGAGATTGACGAGATACGAATTCGGGAAAGAAAAAGGGGAGCCGCTCCCAAGGCTTCCCTATCCCCCGATTCGTATGCGTGCCTGGCGCCAATCCTGGCGCCATCTGTATTCCTTGTAGCGTACACGAGGTGCTACAGATACTGTATGTAGGGAGGGGTCCTACAGCCCTTTCTTAGAAAGGCAAGGGCGGGTCCATCAGGACGACATGGCTATCTCACCCAAAAATAGATTTTTCGCTTCGCTCAAAATCCGTTTTTTGGGCTCAAGCCATGTCGTCCTGATGGAAGTGTACCAGAGCATTACTGTATCTGTGGATTCTCAGAACGTGCCGTACTCCCCGGAGATATTTATTCCCGGTCGACTAGACCTAGAGACCTAAGATGTTACCGTTATACATCTTTTCAACTAACTATAAACTATGTTAGAGCTTCCTGCCCCCTACAGGGAAGAGTCCTACTAGACTCTGGAAAGTCTCGAAGAGTACATATATCTATGTATGAATACCAGGCAAGCTAATATAGTGGTCTCGCCCTATATTAAGTAAAGCATAGTTTGTAAAGGACCACTGCGTCAATATGAAATATCGACTAGTTTTCCGCACAATACTTGTATTGGCCAAAGGTTTTATATCCGCATAGGAGGAAAACCAATGCAACATAGCTTGCATAAAGGAACAATTCTATTAGAATTATCCCAGATAAGGTACATAGAATGAATGCTCAATTATACCAATAAATTGACACAGGTGAAGGAGACGCAAGGTTCTCAAGAACAAGCTTATTGACAGACAATAAACAGACAGGTTAACCACAATTATACATATATATATAAGAAGAGGATAACCCAAAACTTTAAGCATAAGTATGATAGTAAACAGGGCTTGTTTGTCTGAAAGAAAAACATTAGATGCCACTTTTAAGATACCGAGGTATCAAAGTCATAAAAGCCTGTATTACAAATCAATGACATTAGCGTTAGAAACGCTCGGCACACATGTCTGTACTTATGCTAGGTTCACCTTCGGAAATGGAACAGTCTGGATGGGCAACACAGTGCCCTCACTTAGTTTGTAGTACAGTATGTAACTACACACTCACCCTGGAATTAATCGTCCCAATTAAGACCACTGTTCCTCGCAGAGTTAAACAGTAGGGTTAACACCGCGACCCACTGCTACCACAGATCTCTTTTAGTTCCTCTACTTGCTTCGCATAGTGGCGAAAGAACACTCTGGAAGACTTCCAGCCAGTGTATGAACGGAGATGTTCAAAATCCATGCAATTAAAGAAATTTAAGAATGAGGCAACTTTCCTCGGATCGTGACCTGCGGGTGTATTGTCAGGATCCGCTCTGCGAATAAAATATGTGATTTTTGCTCTGAGTTGATTCAGAGATAAATTTGAGCCTGATGTTTCTCCCCTGAATAGTTGACCACCCTTGAAGTCTGAAGTTCTATGAAGATAGACCTTTAGGCATTCTACTGGACATAGAGATGCATCTTCTTTCAGAGGGCAGATTCTCCAGGGACCCCACCTGTTGGTGGGTAACTCATTCTTGGCGAGAAACGTAGGATCCGGAAACAGGTTCAGTTCTTCCCCATCCAGGAACTGAACACGACCTGCCTCTCTCGAGAGGCTACAATTTCACTAACCCTGGCCCCGGACGCGAGTGCAAATTAGGAAAATAACTTTTTGTGTCAAATCCTTTAACGCACATTCTTCATTGCTCAACAGAGAAGCGAAATGAAGAACTTGTCTAAAGACCATGAAATGGGCTTTGGAGGTGCTGAAGGTCTGAGCCTAGCACAGGCTTTCGGGACTTTATTAAAGATCTCGTTACCTAGGTCGACCTGGAAGGCATATAGAATGGGTCTTGTCAAAGCAGACTTACACGCTGAAATCGTGTTCGCTGCCAACCCTTGACCATGGAGGTGGGGAAAAAAGATAAGCAGAAGTCTGTCAAGATCTCCTGCGGAATCTTCGCCTTGACAAAAGGCCACCCATTTTCTCCAAGATGACTCATATTGCCTTCTAGTAGATTTGCATTTATATTCCTCAATGAAGTCTATACTGGCTTTCGAAATCCCGAAACGCTTTCTCACCGCTAGGGAGAGAAAATCATGAACTGCAGGGTCCGGGTTTTCTGTAATGAAGCGCAGACAGTTGACTTCTGGACTCGCTGGGTCAGAACTGGATCTGGTAGTGGTACAAACTTCAGCTACAGTTCCAATGCCAGGAGGAACCACACGCTGTTCGGCCACTTGTGGGCCACTATTGCCGCTACCCTTTGAAGGATCTCAGTTTGTTGAGGACCCTCAACAGAAGGTTGTGAGGAGGGAACAGATAAATCTTGGACCATCTGTTCCAGTCGAGGGACATCGCGTCCACTGCTTCCGCTAAGGGGTCCTCGTACGGGGCACGTACAGGGGCAACTTCTTGTTGTCTTTCGTCGCAAAGAGGTCTATCTGCAGTTCTGGGACTGATTCAGAATGAAGGAGAATGATCCTGCGTCTAAGGACCATTCCGACTCTATCGGTGTGAACCTGGATAGAGCGTCCGCTGTCACATTGCGGACTCCTTGAAGGTGAACTGCCGACAGGTACCACTTCTTCTTTTCCGCCAATCGGAAGACGGCCAACATCACCTGGTTGAGAGGTGGTGACCTCGATCCTTGTCGATTCAAGTATCTTACAACTACCTCGCTGTCTATTACCACTTTATGTGGAACGAATGACGCGGGGAGACTTTCTTTAAGGTAAGGAGCACTGCCCTAGCTTCTAGAAAGTTTTATGAGAAAGGTCTTGAATAGCCTGGACCAAGTCCCCTGGACTTTTTTCCGATGAGAGTGATCTCCCCATCCCTCCTTTGAGGCGTCTGAGTGAATCGTCACCGACGGGGGAGGTGGCTGAAGAAGAACCTGACTTCTTTAGATGTCTGGCTTGGGACCAAGGCCTGAGAAGAGTACTTAGCCGAAGCGGCTGGTCTTCTCAGATCTCTTCACGCTTTTGATGCATAACTTCTCCAAACTCCGATTGCATCCTTTAGCTGTGCTCTTAGCACTGGGTCTGTCACCGAAGCAAACTGGAGAGAGCACAGTACTCTCTCCTGCTCGTGTCTTGATATCCTTTCGGAATCTTGAAGTCTCTTGACAGAACCCGCTTTCTCCTTCCTTTTCTTCGCTGGGGTGGAGAAACGGTGTGACAAAAGGTCCCAGTGGATCTTAGCCACTGGAACTTTTGAGATGGAGAAAGTCGAGACTTTTTCTGTTGATCTTGAAGCCTAGGTACTCTAGGAACTGGATCACTGACTGGAAGCTTGCAAGCATTCTGTCTCGGATGCTGCCCACACCAACCAGTCGTCCAGGTAGGCTACTACCTGAATTCCCTTTAGGCGAAATTGTTTGAGAGCTACGCTCGCAAGCTTCGTAAAAATCCTTGGGGCTATGTTTAGCCCGAATGGCATGGCTCCGAAGGCGTATAGTCTTCGCTGTAGCCTGAACCCTAGGTAGGGGGAGAGTCGATGGCTAATTGGAATGTGCCAGTAGGCATCTGACAAGTCTATAGAGACGGAATATGCCCTCTTGGGCAGTAAGGTCCTTATGTGTTGCAGTGTTTAGCATTTTGAATTTGCAATTCACTATGAACTTGTTAAGTGGCGACAAGTCCAGAATGACTCTGAGCTTTTCCGAGTCTTTCTTGGGAACACAAAACAGCCTCCCTTAGAAATTGATGGGCTTCACCCTTTTTCTCCAACCGTTCTTGAACGTACTCCTCCATAACGGGGGTGGAGTGTTGGAAAAAACCGAAGGTACGGGGGTGGAGTGCTGTACCAGCTCCCGCCCAATCCATTCTTGAGTAGGCTGTGGGCCCAGGGATCGAAGGTCCACCGATCCCGAAATTTCAGAAGTCTCCCTCCTACCGGTATCACCTCACTTGGACTGCCGTCCTGAGGTCTTGCCTTCCTGACCACGACCACCCCTGAATCCCCTTCCCCTTGAGGGGCGTCTAGACGAGCCTCTGGCTGCTCCTCTAGGCTTTGCTCGGAAGGAAGTAGACTGCCCTTCGAACGCTGGGGTGAATGCCGTGGACTGTGTCGACACGGCCTGGGGTACCCACTGAAAGGTGGTCGGGGTTTGTGCCACGATCTGGGGCACTGGGGGCAATGGCAATTGCAGTTGCTGTTGCTGTCTAAGAGGCTTGGCTGGCCGAGACGGTAGCCTAGTCCTCATAGTCTTCCTCTTTGGTTGAGGACCCTCATCCGGGGAAGACTTTCTTTTGATAGCCAGGTCCCACTTCTGGAGAAGGTTTCTATTCTCCAAGGTGGCTTTATCAAAAACTTCTTTGACCAAATCGGTAGGGAAAAAGGTCTTTTCCCCAAATGTTGGAGGAGATTAGTTTCTTTAGCTCGTGCCTCACTGTAGCCGAGGTAAACACGAACTCCCTACAAGCTCTCCTTGCCTTGACGAAGCCATAAAGGTCCTTCGTCACTGTGGCCAGATGAGGCTTGGCCACTACCATGAACATTTCATGGACCTTGGGGTCACTTGCCATCGTCTCGAGAGTAGTCTGAAGAGACATTGAGGCAGTCAGTCTTTCTTTTGTATCGAGCTCACTTCGCAAAAGAAAGTCAGACAGCTTAGGGGGGTCCTTGCCGAACTGACGTCCGGCAATATCAGCCTCCAACTTTCCACTTAGAACGTAAGATGGACGTCCTTCTAATCTTTGTGGTCCATAGGCAGGGCCAGCGACAAGGGTTTACACTCCTCTAGGGAGGGGCAAGACTTGCCGGCCTCGATTGCTTTTAGTACAGCCAGAAACCCTTTCTGTAAAAAGGGGGAAGGCTCTAGTAGGCGAGGACACAAAGGAAGGGAGCTTCCTATTCAATGCAGCTACCTTTGAGTTAGAGAAGCCCCTCTCTTTCATCGAAGATGAAAGTAGAGCTTGAGCCTTAGCATGGTCATCACTATGACCTCCTTCGGCTCTGCCTCCTCCTTTGAAGCTGGTTCCTTCCTCAGCCGGACATAACAGTCCGGATATGGTGCCTTGCTGGGCCAGAATTCCACCCTCCAGGGGAACTGAGCCCAGCATATCCGAGATGACGATCTTTCCAGTCGTCATCGACATGTGCTCAGCATACCTCCATGGGTTAGCATCCGAGCACAAAGGAAGGTCTTTCACATTGAGCTTTTCTGGGGCCCATGTGATTCTGCAAGGCACTGCATTCGCAGTTCCATTGCAGCCGCCTTCTCCTGATTCTCCTTCTGCATTTGTTGGATCATTCCAACAATAGAAGAGAGGGCCTGTCCCAGCTCTACTGGGAGACCGGCCGATGTAGAGGGACTTGAACTTCATCCTGGGCTTCTGCAAGGAGGTCTTCCTCCTGACACCCGTCCACATCAGATATCCTGTCATTTAGCTGGATGTCTTGCATCGCGACCGCGACTTCAGCATCCACCTGGATCTGAACTTAGGGGATCTCCTCTTGAGGCTGGAGAATCACTGCCTCAGCTGATGCCTTAGGGAAAAGATACGCCCTCATCTTCTCACTTGGAAGATAAGGGCCAGAAGTGTACTTTTGGAAGCCCCTTACCCAGGTACGAAGCTTCTTCCTAGCTATTTAAATGTCTCATTAATCAGGTTAGTGCACACAGTACATACCTGAGGGTCCCAATACCGGAGATCATCCTTGGAGACAGCGTATGCTGCGTGTCTCCTACAAAACTCATGTCCGCAGAGGTTCTTGCTGCTGACATTGCAGAAAGCACTTCCCCACTTCGGAGTGTCCTTCTGTAAAGAGAAGAAATTTCCATGAGTATCAAGTGAACTATGTATCACTGGATATGCATAGTATAGCATAACAATTCATAAATGAAAGACACACACTTGTGTTTCCCTCACAACCCATTGTTGCAGCCTTCCAGATAATAAAATCAAAAATGGTTTATCTCTACTAGAGTAACCAATGCAAGGTTTCCATAGGAAACAGGTGGAGCTCACACCTAGGCAATGATTTTAAAAATCCTGGATAATAGACGGGGAAGAACTCTGCTTCCTGTCTGAGGGCAACAGCAAAGGGCTGTGTAAGAAAACACAATAGTGTTAGAAGATACAGTGCTGTACCTAAACTTTTACTATAGTTTTCTTCTTACTGTATATGCTATACAGAAGAATACTAGTACAGTATAGGAGGATGTGTGCCGGCCTGCCTTTGCCGGCCGGCACACACCACAATTAGCTTTAAAGTATACTACTTAACAGCTATAGGGCGGCAGCCCTCTGGTTCAAATGCCTGTGCCGGCGGCAGCAGCTGCCGGCCAGCAACAGCCAGTGTTGGCCGGCAATGATTGCCGGCCAGCAACTACACAAGGTAGTACCCAGCTGCCGGCCACACTCTTGGTGACCGGCAGACAAGGACTGACATAAGCCGGCCGGCAAAGGTACAAGACCGATGCCAGCCGGCAGCAAAAGAACCAGAAGACTACCCCTGCCCGGCTGCCGGCCTCATAGGCCGGCTGCCGGGACAGGTACAGCACTAGAAGAAAATAGAATGGATGCCGGGATAAGAGTGTACACAACCCCCCCAGCCCGGCAACCGAAAGAGTGCATATAAGGAAGGGGAGAAACTTAATTCAGGCTTCCTTGACCAATGCCGTCCGGCTCTGCCGGCAGGCATGGATGAGGGACCAAGAGAGGTCCGGGCAGCACTCGAAAACATAAGACCCTTGCCGTCCAGCGTCTCTGCCGGCCGGCAATGGGCTTAGTCAATCCAAATCCCAACCTATACTAGGTCCAGAAGTAGAATGACATATGGTACAGTAATACCCCTGCCGGCCAGCTCTGCCGGCCGGCAAGGTACAGTACAGTAATGGCTAGGCCATTACGGAGATAGAGGGGGAAGGGACAAGAGGGTCCTGCCAACCTTGCTTTAGTGACAGATCACCCGTAGCCAAGAACTCTGTCTTAGCCTAAGGGAGATCTAAGGGAAAGGGCCAGCGCAGTAGTATAATACCTGCCAGCTTCCAGAGCACCAAAGCAAGGAAGGCGTTGCAACTCCCAAGGGAAGATTTATCCTCCCCGAGAACAGCAACAGGACTTAGTCTGGTCGATCACACAAGAAGGAATCATAACTACAGAAACCTTCGACAGTGACCTAAGGGAGCTCAGCTCCCTTTGTAAGTGTTAGGTCAGCGAGGGAGACTCTGCCCCAAGCCAAACAACACGGACTCAGACTAAAAACTCTGTTGTTCTGACCCTCTTTGAACCAGACTCTGCTGGAACAGGAAGGTACAGTAACACCCTAGTATAGTTTTATCGAAAATAAATTCGGAAAAAACCACTTAGGGATAAGCCCAAGGCTTAAACAGAGGGAAAGGGATTGCATACCTTCTCCGAAGAAAAGAAAGCAACCGGGGAGTATGATAAAGTATACTAAGGCTCCATAAGCAATTAGCCTAGGCACCAAGAGAATCGATTACCTAATTCACCGAAACTCTCACGTATACAATCTTGGAAATATTCCACACAGTCTAACATGTATAAAATATAGCCTAAAGCTTCAATAAAATTTTAATTACACTCGGAAAAACCATAATCATGCATTAAGTACTAGGACCAAACGACTAGGCTACATGGCCTAGCGTAGGCCAGAATGGCGAATACTTCGCCAAATAATACTAAGCACGAAAGGAAATCCTATGTAAAGCTAAATAGCTAAATTTTATTAAGCAAAACAACCAGGAATGTCACTCTGACTAACAAATTTATACCTAGCGAGTGACAGTGTCCAGGACACCTCTGGTAGGCTACGGCTCTTGTATCAAAGATTAATCCTATTAATCACTCAAAATTTTACCAAGAGCCTACATTTATACATAACAGACACTATACTCAACTTATCCGAGGTCAACGAAGACGAAGAAGCCATGAAAAGCTGAATAAATCCAAGATTTGCGAGAAAAACAGGAAAAAACACCGAGTTGTTAAGCTACGCAAAAAGGAATACAGATGGCGCCAGGATTGGCGCCAGGCACGCATACGAATCGGGGGATAGGGAAGCCTTGGGAGCGGCTCCCCTTTTTCTTTCCCGAATTCGTATCTCGTCAATCTCCCTCCTACGAGACGAATCTCTGTTCAGGTCGTAGATTGCCATGTGACGTGTCTAGAATACGTCCTCTGATATGTCGCGATATCCCTTTCACGAGGGATACTCGCTCCAGGAGTTAGAATTCTGGTACCTTAAGGTAAATTCTCTGGGAATATCGCCGTAGTTGTAATATACCCTAGGAAGCTACCCTATAGGAACTTCCATCAGGACGACATGGCTTGAGCCCAAAAATATATATATATATAGAGAGAGAGAGAGAGAGAGAGAGAGACTTCATTTATTCTTTTAACCTATAGTGAACCAAGGAACAGCTTTACTGACATGCATAGATATACTAAAAAAATAATGATAAGGTTTATTTTCTTACAGATTTACACTCCGGAACACCCTTATTACATACACAAATTCACAGGTGGATGACGCAACACAGTCAGGCGTGGGCCAAGACACAGAAATTTAACCATTTTCTGTTTCCTTATACGATTTGTCTCTGTTGATTACGCTGATTATAAGAACATCAAATTACACCATAGTCAAGCACCTTCTCTCATATAACTATTACTCTTTAAATGATTTGAATCTATAATAAATAATGATATTCTCCATTTGGCAGCGCTGTCCCAAACTCATCCCATCAACCTAAACTAGGCTGATGATTGTTACTTTGGTCACTTGTACAGGGACATGACTTCCCATTCATGTGTTCTGATGAAGAAAGGAAATACTAAACAATTTTATAAGTAAATTCAGGTTGCTTCCGATAGCATATGGAAAAATGACACCATTTTCTGATAAAATTATTCATTCCTAATAAGTAAACGATCGTTGGACAATTTACCAACTACCAATTCTCTTACCCCGACCTTCCTCACACACTTTTTTCACCCACGTGGTCGTCAAATAATTGAATGTATTAGTTTGGACAAGGTGCCTCTGATGCCATCTGTTAGCGGTAAAGTAAAACTCGTTACGGTGTAAGGGAGAGAGCTAGAGGAGGCGGTGTGTTATGCCTTTCAGAATATAATAATATCGTTATCCTACGTAGTTTTTAATAACAATACATGTCATTCCATGAAACCTATTAATTATCTTTTGGTTTCATAAAAAGGTTAATAAAAATTAGATCAAATAGCTATGTAATTACTTGATTTCCTCGTCGACTTCAGTACATGTGGCATATCTGGCTACCCTCCCCTGACCCCCAAATATGATTGAACTAACGATTGTTTGCTGAGGAAATATTTCTGTGATATTGCTTGTGAAATTTGGAATTTTCCTAAGAATAAAGTTGCGGTCACACATCAAAAAACATAAAGTTCGCGAGAGTTTATTTTATAGCAATTTTGTGCCCAAATAACAACGGAAATGGGGTAAGGAAAATTATAATGAGTGGATGATGGGGATAATTAGCAATTTGATACTCTATTGCTAAGGCCATCTATTGGCCATGAAAATAAACAATGTGTAGAACTCTTTAATCCTTGCATTCTGGAACCTTCCATGACGTCATTTTGGGTTTAGAATAGCCAAAAATAGCCTACTTAATTGGAACTACATATTATTTATACCTGCCACACATATTTCTACATAAGTATCAATCTAACACCCTTTTCCAGTTGGATACAATCATTCACATGAATGTAACAGGGGACGTGTGCTGCCATCTTTCGGCAAGACGTAGATACACTATGATTCTATTCAAATTTGGAGAAGTGTGTGGTTGCCAAAACATACTTTCATCGTTTTTCTTTTTATAATTGATATATCAAAAATTCATAATTCCAATAATACTATTTTCTTCTGATTTTTAGGGTTCTATGTTATTGTAGTTATATGTAAAATACAGAGAATATGTATTGCAAAAATATATAGGGCACTTTCCAATATTTCAAAAGCAAAGAGTTGGAACTCAGCCATCAAATTAAAAACCTCAAATTTAACCAAGATATATTCCTGTCAGCAGCAAATACTTTGTTAGCTAATCATAAGCTTAATTAAGGATATCAGTCCTCTGTACAGTGTGCCTTGTTACATGTAGGTCTATATATTAATTCATATCGGCAAAAATAGTACTCAGAATTCAATTACACTTAGATTAATGGCGGTGTTACACTCGAACGTTTTAAATGGATAAAAGGTACTCAGATTGCTCCTAAATGTTGAAACAAAATAAGATTCAGAGATTATGTGAGTTAATTCTTAAAGGTCTCTGTTTTTTATTGATTTTATTTATTTTTTTCTCAAAGATTTCTTCACAAATAGGTTTAATAAAATGCAAGGCGTATAATGAAAGTTGCTTTAGAAAACCTAGCGTACACATTTCTATGTATTATGACTTTGATCAACGCAATCACGTTTACTGACGTAGCACAGAGACCAGTGAGGGAGAGTTAGTACTTAAATAGTGCTCATAATCAATTAGCACAAGGAATATTGTAATATCATAATTTCACTCGGCGAAGTCCATAGCCTTCCGACATTAAGACTTCCATTCTCCTATCACAGAACGATAATTTTATATCTGTTGTTATCAAACGTTGAGGGAGATTGGGCATGCCCCTCCAGGAGGACTTATTGAGGTATTTCATTTCCTGGCGCCAGATGAAATAGCGGAAACCTCCTCAGTTTGTGTGTTTGTTTTTAGATTGTCCTACCTTGCGTTGGCAGCCCGTAAGCGAAAAGTTATTTGGCAGCGAAAATTATTAATAAAGAATCTTTAGGATTATCGGAGAGAGAAAGTGGCTCTGATCTGATATTAATTATATTTCACTTATTTGAACCAGAAAAGGGTAAATTACATAAAAAAAAAAGGATTTGAAAGGGCTAGAAACCCTTCCCTCACATAGCAGTCTCCTTCTCTCCCCCCACCTCCCAACCATCAGCCTCGCCTTACACCCGTAAAGCGGAAAATGTAAGGTTTGAACCCGCTTAATCGGCCTGACAGTTTGATGCACGAGAAGATGTTTGCTTAATCTGATCATGACATAGGTTACTAGCCCGTATTCAGGTGATGCGGTATACCCTTGACAACAGGCCATGTATAACATTACATTGCTTTAGGCACCTGTAGTCTTAGGCCTACCTGATTCTGTTAAAATTACTCTTAGGGCAATTTTTAAAATGTATTTACAATTGAAATGGGAGTTGCTCATTTGACAACGGAGAATTATATCATTAGATATTCTTATATTTTTATTAACTTATTTTCTATATTTGTCTTTATGATACTACTAATAATAATACCAATTCCCTAATATTGCAAGAGGATCTGCCCCTCTCTTTGATTCTTCTCCTGTACTTCACTTTCTCCCTATTTCCTTAATCTTTCCCATACCGAGTACCTGCCTTTGAGCTATTAACTGGATTGTATCCCGGGGTACTCTTCCTTTCCCCATATTCCTCACTTCCCTATTCTTATTATTATTATTATTATTATTATTATTATTATTTGTCTTCATCGTACTACATGATAACGGTATATAGATGTAAACATTTCTTTTTCTCTGGAACTGATGATTGATATATTATGTAATAGACTGTTTTCTTGAAAAATATCATTTATATAGGATGACACTCATAAAAGCATGAATTTAACATTTGTGTACATTATGTACACACTATTTAGAATATTCATCCTCAATTAAAGACAATTTCACAGAATATTGCATGAAAATATTACTAAACCTAAACACAAGAGAAATTCTGCAAAACATGATGAATCTCTCTCTCTCTCTCTCTCTCTCTCTCTCTCTCTCTCTCTCTCTCTCTCTCTCTCTCTTAAAGAGGCGGAAGTGGAGCATGTAGTTGGCAAGCCAGGACGCTCATCTATTATGGAGCATTATGATCGACCCTTGTTCAAACTTCTTTCACGCCTTCCTGCTTCACGCTCTATTTCACTTGAGTTTGTCTAGAGATACAAGATTCTATTACTACGGTATTTGGGGGTTGAAAGGAGTGATGGGACACATAATTCTTTTTTTTCTTTTCTTTTTTTTAAATTTGCTTGTTTTATTTGTTGGTGTACAGCTTATTCACATCACTATGCTCATGGAATTCTATTTTTTATTGGTTACCATTGCAGGGAATCACCTATATAATAAAGAAATGATTCCATTAAAATGTGAAACAATAATTTTGATCTAGTCTTCATATTGAATTTTTAACGAAGCCTATTCCTCATTGATTTTACTTTTGATAGACAAATTTATCGAAATTATATTTTCCTATTTTCTTCTGAAGTTTTCGTCTAATCCTCTTTATCCTTTTTAATTGTATTATTTCTTTCTCTATCAACCACCCACTGAACTCCATTATGATATCCCTTCCATCTGTGTTTCCTTTTTAATGATTTTTCTATATCTCACTTATATGTAGAAGTTCACATCACTAATACTTATATTCATAAACTTATTTATCCTCTTATTCCTATCTAGGCATTCCGTTTCACTTTCCCTTCCGGTAACACACTAACCCTCTGTCAATAGTATCTGCTAAACCTCTTCACGTATTCAACATTTCATTAACAACATTTCTTTTTTATATGCCATCCATGCCTCATGAGGGCTGCTGTTTCACTCAAATTCTCACATTACTGCATTCATGTTATTTTGGAAATACTAAAGAGACCTATCATAATTTTAAATAATATTTACTTTGACACTATTATTGCCTCGATTTAATGTGCATATGCATCCCTATGCTTAGTTTTTATTATATAAACTAGAATACTAGCATTTTCCATCTTGAGAGTGATGACCGTATTTGGGCGGTTAAAACGTAGAGATATTCTATAATCAACTCACTTCGTTCACATGCATCTTACTTTATAATGTTTTTCACCGAACTATACAACATCCTTTATTTGATCTATAGCTCATATATGAGAATTGTCTCTCCACAAAAACAGCTAACACAACATTCAAAACAACCTCCTGGTTCACACCAACCCATTCATCTAAATCGAAGAAGCTTTTGTCCAGCAAAACCGATGTCACTGGTCCCACTATCTCATGGAAGCCCCATCAGTCCTCAAGCTCGAAGTATGCATTTTGGAGTTATACTCTTTAATACGTACACTCTCGTCTATCACCTTTGCCTCACACAAAGGAAGCACTTCCTCCAAAACTATTTCTCAGGGACCTTTCTCCTGTTGAATATATTTCCTTGGTCACATGCTTTGTTAGAATGATAAATGAAGCGATATTACGCTGTTTTCTCTACCGTTTTTCCAAACCTCTCATAATAAATCATTCTGGTGACTATGGCTCCTGCTAAATTCACTATTATTTAGTCCATACCGTCAAAGGAAAATAGATTTAACAAGCTAAGGTGAGGAACATGTGGAGAAAACAAAGTTTAAACGTTAGAGAAATATCAGTGAAATGTCAAGATATTAAGATTTACCATAAATATAAAGCCAACGTAAGAGTAGACGGGTTTTGATATGAAACCTGAAGTTCATAATAAGATTTTCATTTAGAATGAGTTTCACGTTTGCTGCTGTGAATACATAATTTTTTTTTTTTATCTATATTATTCTGTGACACATTTGAAACTAGGTTATTGAGTGTCTACACAAATAACTAATATACAGAAGAGGTTAAATTTCAGTATTCGTAGCTAATGCTTTAAGTTTGAAATAAAGTCAAGTAAAAAAACATTAAAAAATATTTCTTAGAATGGAAAGATTTAATAGTTTTCTTCTCATTTTTCATCGATGCTCCTTAAATCTGGATATTAAGCTGTTGACCAAAAAAAGTTTGAAAACTAAAGCAATATTCATTTTATGATAAGAATTTTGGAAAATTCTAGGAAATTTTATTTTAAGTGTCTTATTACTAGAAACATTAAAAGTGTTCATTATATGAAATTTCTGCTTACCAGTAATGTGTATAGGTTAACTAATTATTTTAAAGGCATAAATGTTCATAGGATAAGGTGGGAAATCAATCATCCGTACATATATGACGAAATAAAACTTAATTTTTTAGAAAAAATTTATACATTAAGGAAGAAATTATCCTTTACCATATAATTTGTTGATAATTTTTTTTTCTTCTTTTTGTGATTGATCAAGTTACTAATCATTGGTGAAAATCCCTTGCAATGTGAATTCTGTTTTCTTTTTAAACGAAGCAAATGAAACATTTTCTTTTAATCTATATCTGACGGCTGTTGTGTCTTTCTTTCACTAAGTTGGAAAGAATGACAAAATGGATGTTTTTCCTGTAATTTTAATTGAAAAAATTTTGGGGGGTAGAGACGCCTATTATTTTTTTTTTTTTAGGATTAGACAGTTACCAAATCCTCTTATGAAGTGAATTCTATTTCATTTTCCTCTAGAGAAATCATATATTTCTATCCCATGTATCTGGATTGAAATGATTCCCAATTCTCTTCTATGAAAAAAGTGGAGAAAAGAATATGGGTCTGCATTTTTATATTGTTCCGTTCTACAGAGGAGGAATTTGTTTTCCAGTTAGTCTCCTTTTTCTCAGTGTGTGAATGAGTGACCTATGATATTTCTATGTTAATTATGGAATAAGGTCTAACAAAGGTAGATTTAAAACGAATATGAATTTGGTACTCTAATTAAGAAGGAAGAAAAGCTGGTTGAGTGAAGCACACAGCTTAAACGGAATGACAGGAGGCCTCTCTCTCTCTCTCTCTCTCTCCTCTCTCTCTCTCTCTCTCTCTCTCTCTCTCTCTCTCTCTCTCTCTCTCTCTCTCTTGAAAAATATGTACCGAAAAAACAATAAACATCAGATTTGCATACCAAGAGATAGAAGGATCTTATTTCAGAAAATAAGAAAGTGGAAGAAAAATCTTGCAAAAGAAAAAAATGTATTTAAAATGATGGAAATAAAAAGTAAGATAGAAAATGCAGAACAAACGATTATACAATGGAAAGAAAATTAAGAAAGGTACTTAGAAGAAAAGACACTTCAAAATATCAAAAAAAAAAAAAAAATACTCTACTCCTATGCAAAAATGATGAATAAAGGGAGATTAGAAATAGGCCCTCTGAGAATTGAAGGACGGTTAACGAATGAAAAAAAGGAAATATGCAACATATTAGCAGAAAAATATAAGAGTGAGTTCACGCCAAGAATTGCGAATGAGAATAATGAAACAGAAAAGAGAGAAGAATGTTGAATATCTAACGGATATAGATATTAATGAAGCAGATATTGTCAAGGCTATAAGCGAAATTAAAAATGGATCAGCAGTCGGACCAGATGGAGTTCCAGCGATTTTGTTAAAAAAAACTGCACACACTATCGCAAAGCCACTTGCAATACTGCTAAGACAAAGTGTAGATATGAGCGAGATATATGTTACACATAAATTAGCTTATATAACCCCTATTTTCAAAAGTGGATCAAGACTAGAGGCAAGCAATTATAGACCTGATAGCCTAACATCACATATTATGAAAGATTATGAGATGGTAATAAAAAAGAAAATAATGAATCATTTGGTTAAAAGTGATTTGTTTAATAAAGGTCAACACGGTTTTCTGCCCGGAAAAAGTACACAAACCCAACTGATAGCACACTATGAAAACATACAAAAAAATATGATAAATGAAAAAGACACAAATGTGATCTATCTAGATTTTGCAAAAGCCTTTGACAAGGTAGACCATATTATATTAGAGAAAAAAACGAGAAAGCATAATATTGTGGGAAAGATAGGAAAATGGGTAAAAGAATTCCTGAAAAACAGAAAACAGATAGTGGTTGCAAATGTTGAGAAATCAGATGAAGATCAGGTAATATCTGGCGTGCCACAGGGTACGGTATTAGCTGCACTGCTGTTTGTTATTATGATCTCAGACATAGACTGTGATGTTAAAAACTCTGTAGTGAGAAGTTTCGCCGATGACACAAGAATAAGTAGAAAAATTACTTGTGATGAAGATAGGAACTCACTTCAAAGAGATCTAAACAAAATATATGAAGGGGCGGAGATAAATAGGATGGTATTTAACTCCGATAAATTCGAATCAATAAATTATGGAAACAGAGAAGGAATGGTATATGCATACAAGGGACCTAATAACGAGACAATCACAAACAAGGAAGCAATTAAAGACCTTGGTGTAATGTTAAATAGGAATATGTTATGCAACGACCAAATAGCAACACTGTTGGCTAAATGTAAAGCCAAAAATGGGAATGTTATTCAGACAATTTAAAACAAGAAAAGCTGAACACATGATTATTACCAAAAGAATATTGCACAAATAGAGAGTGTACAAAGGTCCTATACTGCTAGAATAGAAGAAGTTCAGGACCTCGACTACTGGGAAAGACTGCAATTTTTTTAAACTATACAGTCTAGAAATGAGAAGAGAACGCTACATGATAATACAAGCATGGAAGCAAATAAAAGGAATTACTGAAAACTTCATGGAGCTAAAAATATCAGAAAGAGCAAGCCGAGGTATATTAATAGTGCCAAAAACTATACCAGGAAAACTAAGGGAGGCTCACAGGACATTAATCCACTACACACCAGCATCGATAATGCAGCGACTATTTAATGCGCTGCCACCTCATCTAAGAAACATATCAGGAGTGAGCGTAGATGTGTTTAAGAATAAGCTCGATGAATACCT
>NC_090726.1:3688181-3690681 GCF_036898095.1 Palaemon carinicauda
ATATGTTTCGAGCGCAACTTACATCAAAGGTAAGTGATATTTACTTAGTTAAAAAAGACTTACTTTCCATGAAATTTCTTCATCAAGAGGAGAAAAGAATCTTGTATTTACTTTGCAACTCAAACTTTGCTTAGCTGGTCAATAGCTGAGACTATCTAAATGCCTACGAGAGAGAGAGAGAGAGAGAGAGAGAGAGAGAGAGAGAGAGAGAGAGAGAGAGAGAGAGAGAGAGAATGTGGGTGGGGTTACCTGACCTTCAACCTTAACACCACTCTTTCCGCACTGATTGTTTGCTATTCTAGTTAAGCCGAAAGTAATTTCAAGAATCGCGTAAATCTCTTAACACTTGAGTCTATTCTTGCATCTACAACTGTGAAGGAGGATTCAGTTGAAGGATTAACAATAGTTGAGAATAAAAAGAAAAAAAGTAGTGTTTCATATCGAGAAGTTCAAATTAGAAAAAAAAATACATGTAGTTTATTTGATATGTAATCACGAATAAAGGGAATTAAGGCATAGCTATGGATATAACCAATTAGATAGGATTTTGATAACTTCAATTTACGGGACTATCCTTATCTTAGAGACGACTTATTTTTTTTATAGAAAGAAAGCTATATATCATATACAATCATAATTATATTCCCTCTAACCCCACCCCCGCTTATTTATCAGTATTTACGTCTCAATTAAGAATTTTCATTTTCCCTCTATACCATTTTTGTCGCAAACGAAGTAGCTGACCTTACATGAAATGCCAAAATTTACACGAACGAATCTCACCCAACCCATAGCCCAGTCATTCCCTTTTACCATCATCGCTGGGTGGGTGGGGGTGGGGGGGGGGGCGGAGATGATATTCTCGGTGGCGGGGTCAATAACTCTTATACCAATAAACATATATTTAACTGAAATTTTAAGGGATTATTTAGATATATAAAAGCCTTGTTTCTGCCAATTTTCATATTCATGCCTGCTATAAGATTCACTGGCTGTCACTTATGTTCCTAATTGTCGACTTTTAGCTAAAAAATCAGTGAGGAGACGCAAACTACTCCTAGAGTTTTGTAGGAATCTAAATGATTTTCACAGAATTTGATGGGTGTTACGTGAACTATATTCATACCAATTTTCGTATCGATACTTGCCATAGAAATGTCCCAGTGGTTATTTTCCGATATTCTCGGGAGGCCGATTTTCGGCGGCGCCGTAAATTACTCGTAAAATACTCCACATATCTAAATGAGATTTTTAGGGATTTATGGGATGGATATCTAATTTGTCCCTAACAGTTTTCATTTTGATATAAGCAATATAAAAGTCACAGCAAACTTTTATGTCGGTATGGGTTGATTGGTTATTTTTGGCGGTGGAATAAAGTATTCCTAGAATAATTAAATATTCACATAAAAAATTCAGGGATTGATGTGAAACATAGTTTCTCTGTTCCCGCAAAATTTCATGGTAATATCTACAAATAAAAAGACACACAGCTAACATGTAGCCTTCTTAAATATGCTGTTTAATGTAGCAACATTACAGTGAACTGCGCGATAGAAAGCGACATCAACTAGGGACAAAGCCAATCTCATAAATAATATCCGTCGCCAGTTGCAGCTAGTTTTATAATATCCAAGGTACATCTCACTTTCTCTGTATAACCACAATTAAAATCTATATTTCATTTCGATAGTAGCTCCTCTTTTATTCATGATAATTGATCTTTCCCAACTGATGACATAAATATTAATTAGCTATCAAAATTCCCATCACTATGTACCGATGTGGTAACGACCCTGACTGGTGAACGTCATACTGAGGTTCAAGTCCAGCTCAAACTCGTTAGTTTCTTTGGTTGCTGGAATCTCACTATCCTTGTAAGCTAAGTATGGGGTGTTTAGGGGAGCCTATAAGTCTATCTGCTTAGTTATCAGCAGCCATTGCCTGGCCCTCCCTAGTCCTAGCTTGGGTGGAGTGAGGGCTTGGACGCTGATCATATGTATGTATGGTCAGTCTTTAGAGCATTGTCCTGCTCGATAGGGTAATATCCCTGTCCCTTGTCTCTGCCATTCATGAGCGCCTTTAAACCTTGAAACCATCGAAGAAGTTTATAACTCTGAGGTCCACGATCATCGCATACATTTTAGTATCTTTCTTACGTTTTTCATGTATTTTCCATATTTATAATAGATTACCTCTTCATATTTACGACAATATCTCCAAAAGAAGACTTGTTATATGGTTCTATGTTTTGTTAGAAAGACCATTTAAAATCTTCGCTGCTTAACTGATCAATGCTAGTCTTTCTACTGCACTATGCATTCCACGTAAGTGACTATTCATGTTCGCTGTTTTTAAGTAGCTTTCCCATATCAATGACATTATTTGTATTGATTTATATAAATATTTGGCTATTTTACCAGTTTTCGTACTCTCCCGTGATAAATTGTCATCTATAATATAGTAAGAGTGTAGCAAACTTCAATATGTTCACGATTGG
>NC_090726.1:3695681-3708213 GCF_036898095.1 Palaemon carinicauda
CGGAATCCATAAGACAAATAGCTGAAATATAATTAATTTATGTTTGGTAAAAACAAAACGTTTTGGCATGTGTGTAGAATGCTGATATTTTCATGCATATTTGTGTAATATCTATTTTTCATTCTTCGATTTATTTGTGTATGTAGGTATGCAATATATATATATATATATATATATATATATATATATATATATATATATATATATATATATTTATATATATATGTATATATATACATATATATATATGTGTATGTGTGTATGTATACATATATATATATATATATATATATATATATATGTATATATATAAATATATATATATTTATATATACATATATATACATATGTATATATATATATATATATATATATATATATATATGTGAAGAGAGAGAGAGAGAGAGAGAGAGAGAGAAGAGAGAGAGAGAGAGAGAGAGAGAGAGAGAGAGAGAGAGAGAGAGAGAGAGAGAGAGAGAGAGAGAGAGAGAGAGAGATCTTTACCACTCCGAAAAATTGCAAAAATTACGATCTACGCGGTATCTAAGAAAAAAAAATCTTATGATAGTTCTTATAAAAAATAATAATAAAGACACATGCGAGTTAACCAAGCAAATAGTCTGATGTTGTATTAAAAGATAGTATTTATCTATTTGGGAACGTGTGAATAAGGGTTAAAGGATCAAATTGTTATATAAAGACGCAAAAAAATACAAGAAACGTTACTGGGTCGTAAAATACTAAGAAAAGAGCATGTACTAAGCAAATAGACGTGTAGAGAGAGAGAGAGAGAGAGACAGAGAGAGAGAGAGAGAGAGAGAGAGAGAGAGAGAGAGAGAGAGTTGGAGGGAATATATATATCTGCTGTTCACATCTGGAGACAATACAGCTAGAATTGATTTATCATAGTCGGATATTCAAATTAGCTGATCCGATACAGAGATTAATAGGGACACATTGGGAGAATGGATGGCGGAAGAAGAGCCTCGAAACTGATAGCAGAGTGAGATGAAGATTATGGAAGCGTGAAAATGATAGCTGGTGTGAGAGGGATGAATCTCAGTGTGGGTTTCCAGGAGAGAGATTCCAGACAATTCCGACAGTGGGAACTGAGCGAAGGAATGCAAAGGTTTTTTTTTTATTCGATGCGTTGACACACATACTGTCTTTGTTCGAGCGTATAAGATTATAGTATTCATTCATGCTTGAGGATTGATTGATTGATTGATTTGAAGTTTTCTGGCATCCTGACATCGAAAGTCATTGACGCCGATATCATTTGTTATAAATAAAGAATAAAAGAATATTCAATTAAAATCATAAAAGCGAAGATTGTTTGTAAAAGTTAAATATGTTTCAGAAGACCTGCTTCTGAAATAAATCTATAAATACCGATAGTATAGTACAACACACCATGCCCAAAAATCGTGACAAGGATAAACCTGCCATCCTCACCACTAAACTCAACCAGACATCTATTTCTTACGTAAATTCACTGTACAAACACAAACATAAGAGGTAAAAATTTCATTCAAATAATAATAATAATAAGAGAGAGAGAGAGAGAGAGAGAGAGAGAGAGAGAGAGAGAGAGAGAGAGAGAGAGATCTTTGCCGCTCAGAGAAATTGCATATATTACGTTCTATGAGGTATCTAAGAAAAACAATCTTATGAAAGTTCTTATGAAAATTAATGATAAAGACACATGCGAGTTAACCAAGCAAATAGTCTGATGTTATATTAAAGGATAATCATTATCTACTGGATAACTTATGAAAAAGAGTCAATCGACCAGATTCTTATATAAACAAGCAAAAAGTACTAGAAACTTTATTCAGTACGAAGACACTAAGAAAAGAGCATGGACTAAGCAATCAGACGTAACAGAGAGAGAGAGAGAGAGAGAGAGAGAGAGAGAGAGAGAGAGAGAGAGAGAGAGAGAGAGGGAATATATATATCTGCTATTCGCATCTGGAGACAATACAGCTAGAATTGATTTATCATAGTCGGATATTCAAATTAGCTGATCCGATACAGAGATTAATAGGGACACATTGGGAGAATGGATGGCGGAAGAAGAGCCTCGAAACTGATAGCAGAGTGAGATGAAGATTATGGAAGCGTGAAAATGATAGCTGGTGTGAGAGGGATGAGTCTCAGTGTGGGTTTCCAGGAGAGAGATTCCAGACAATTCCGATAGTGGGAACTGAGCGAAGGAATGCAAATGCTTTTTTTATTTGATACGTTGACACACATACTGTCTTTGTTCGAGCGTATAAGATTATAGTATTCATTCATGCTCGAGGATTGATTGATTGATTTGAATTGAAGATTTCTTGCATCCTGACATCGAAAATCATTTATTATAGATAAAGAATAAAAGAATATTCAATTAAAATCATAAAAGCGAAGATTATTTATAATAGTTGAATAGCTTTCAAAAGAACTGCCTCTGAGATAAATCTGAAAATACCTCTAGACAAGTACAACACATTCCTGCCCAAGAATCTTGGCAAGGTTGAACCTGCCCTCACCTCGAGCTTCAAACAGAAATCTATTTCTTAAGGTGCTATTATTTTGGCGTTCGGTGGGATAGTTAGAACATTTTACCGATTCAGTGGACTCATATTAATATAATCTCATGTTATATTACTTATTTACCACTAACAAGTAATGGCTAATTACCGAGTAGTCATGTGACCTAGATGAAATACATTGAAATCAGAATCATCAAAATATCAAGAATTATGAATGCAGAAGTGACTAGTCTACGTAGTCGAAAGCATAAAAACATCGAAAACGAAAACAACAAAGAAGAGTTTGCTTTATACGAAGACCAGAAATAGGGTTTCAGTGAAACTTTCCAAATTCAGTTCATTTTTAAAAAGATAGTTCTGTAATATAATACATGTGAAACTGTCTCTATGCGACTAAAAATTTCTTGTTACATAGCAGGATAACAATTCATCCGTTGACAAGACAGAAACATGAGTGTTACATTTCGTCTAAAAGGATGACGCTGAAACTGCCGGACATAAAGTGACATGAAAAAAAATCTTAAGAGTGAGCAAAATAAACTCGCACATTCACAGAATACTTCCACATACACTTACATATATATGTGTGCGTGTTTGTGTAAGCATATATACTGTACATATACATATATATATATACATGTGTGTATCTATATAAATGTATGTATATATTTGTACATGTATACATATGTGTGTATATACAGTATATCTATCATATATATATATATATATATATATATATATATATATATATATATATATATATATGTATATATATATATATATATATATATATATATATATATATATATATATATATATGTGTGTGTGTGTGTGTGTGTATTTATATATTTGTATATGTATATAGATATATATACACACATATATATATATATTATATATATGTATATATATACATATATATAAATGTATACATACACACATATACACACACACATATATATATATATATATATATATATATATATATATATATATATATATATATATATGTATACATACACATACATATACATATATATATATATATATATATATATATATATATATATATATATATATATATATGAGTACTTATCAATAGTCTGTACATATTTTTCTATAAATATACTAAATAATATCTACCATTATGTTTGATATCATATTCCCCAAATATGTTGATTCACTTAAAATAAAATATCATCAATAGACAACTCCTGCGAAATTATTATTTTTTTTTTTTTTCAAAAATATCAAAACTTTTAAATATCCCGTGATGGTTTTTGATAGGACACTGGACTCATTGGTTTCACTGGGACGCAAATTCATGCAAATACAAACAGTACCCGCGTAAATATAGAACACACACTATATCATCTATCACATATTCATTAAGAGAGCTATTGTGAGGCAGTATGCATTGCTTAATTCTAACATATTTATCATCCGCATATACATATCTGTTACATTTTTATATTTTTACGCTATAGTATAATTCTATTGTTTGAAATTTAATATATTTCTAAATTAATATAGTTTTATGGAAATATTAGTAATATATTGGGGAACACTTGTATAAATCTTTATTAAAAAAAATTACCTTGAGAGCACAGAAAATAGCATCTGAGTCACATACAATTTTCGAAAACAATCGGTGTTGTCTCAAAAATGTCAGTCAGAGGATATTTGACCCTATATATATATATATATATATATATATATATATATATATATATATATGTATATATATATATATGTGTGTGTGTATATATATACATATATATCTATATATAGAAATATATATATATATATATATATATATATATATATATATATATATATATATATATATATATATATGTATACTGTATTAATAAATATATGTATGTATATATATATATATATATATATATATATATATATATATATATACTGTATTTATAAATATATGTATATATATATATATATATATATATATATATACATATATATATATATACATATATGTATATTTCTACACACAGACTCACATTATATATATATATATATATATATATATACATATACATATATGTATATAACTACACACACACTCACACATATATATATATATATATATATATATATATATATATATATATATATAACGGATTTTGAGCGAAGCGAAAAATCTATTTTTGGGTGAGATAGCCATGGCGTCCTGATGGAAGGTTCCTGTTTGGTAGCTTCCTTGGGTATAAGACTACTAAGATATTCCCAGAGAATTTAACCACAGGTTATCACAGAATTCTAACTTCTGGAGCGAGTATCTCAAAGGTTTCCCTTTAAGACATCGTAATACAACAGGGGACACGCATGTCTGAACGTGCCACATAGCTATCTCCACCCCGAACAGAGTTAATGCTTCGGTGCGTAAGGACTGAGAATAGCTGGGAGCCGTTCCACAGCTAATCTCGCTCGTGGCTACTACTGATACTCGAGACGTAAACAAACGGACGCCATTGCTCTAATGACGTCACGCGCGTCTTTATCCTGGCGCCAGTTGCTGCCCATCACCATGATACAATTGTGTAGGGTGGGAACAAACTGAACGAAGTAGTAGGGAGGGTCCATCAGGACGCCATGGCTATCTCACCCAAAAATAGATTTTTCGCTTCGCTCAAAATCCGTTTTTTGGGCTCAAGCCATGGCGTCCTGATGGAAGAGTACCAGAGAATCAATGTATCGTGGTAGATTTTCCCCCAGAGTTAAGTGCCTAGGCATTGACAAAACAGCAAAGTAATCTTAGGTAAGAACCATAGGAACGAAGTATCCTGCCCCCCATTGGTAGGAAGTTCCCATGGGCTATGCCGACGTCAAAGTGGTATTGAAGGGCTATTCATCTTGACAGAAGAACTTTTAAGAACTTAGAGATGAAGCGGAATGTTTGATATTTGTATAGGAACATTCTGAAGTAGGCCAGTGGTGGTTGGGCACTGTGTATAGAGTTCATCTCCTGATTATCAGAAGTAAGTATTCGTGTAGGAACCTTACTGAGGCAAGGTGAATATAATTTAGGATTAGACATCTTAAATTCTTCATGACCATAAGAAAGGAGGAATAAATAAAACTATGACAGTATGTATTTCATAGTAAGTAGGAGCTGAAAGAGACGCATAAGTAATAAAATAGAAATTTTATTTCACAATGCAGAAATTAAATAATTTACAGCAAAAGTAAAGTTCATTTACAGTAATAATAATGTACATAGAAATAAAGGCTTGCTCTTGAATCTGAAAAGGAATTTCAGGATTAGTAGGTACTCGTTCTCGAGGAACGCAAGTCTTTAAACAACACATCATGCTCAAGGCATGCGGCACTTGTGTGACACTATGACATTTCACCTGGGATAAGAACAGTTATAAAAGCACTAAGTGTTTTTAGACATCACTATGAATCACTCGAGGGTCAACATAGGCACCCGAAGAGTTAGAGTCCCAAGTAACTCACTGTTCTACGCAGAGTTAGGTGCAGGTTTCATAACACTACCTGCGGCTACCACAAAATGTTTGATTTCGTGCACTTGTTTCGCATAATGTTTAAAGAAAACTCGCGAGGACTTCCAGCCCGTAAAGTTTTTAAGGCTCTCAAAGTCCATGCTCTGAAAGAAGTTCAGAGAAGATGCCACTTTTCTAGGATCATGACCAGCGGGTGTACTGTTCGGATCCGCTCTGCGAATGAAGTAGGTGATTTTCGCTCTTAATTGTTTCAGTGACAGGTCGCTGCCCGATGTTTCTCCTTTGAAGAGTTGGCCTCCACCAAAGTTCGAAGTTCTGCGAAGATAGACCTTGAGACTCTCTACTGGACATAGAGAGACATCCTCCTTCAGGGGGCATATTCTCCAAGGGCCCCATCTTTTGGTGGGTAATTCATTTTTGGCGAGAAACGTCGGATCAGGGGAGAGGGTCACTTCTCCTGAATCAGCAAACAGGATGTGTCCCTCTTCTCTTGATAATGCCACTATTTCGCTGACTCGAGCTCCCGAGGCGAGAGCGAATAAAAATATAACTTTCTGAGTCAGATCCTTGAGGGGGCATGAATCATTGTCCAAGTTGGAGGCGAAATGGAGCACCTTGTCTAGTGACCAGGAGATCGGTTTCGGAGGGGGTGCTGGGCGTAGGCGAGCACATGCTTTCGGCAGTTTGTTAAAGATGTCGTTGGACAGATCAATTTGGAAAGCATATAGAATTGGTCTAGTCAAAGCCGATTTGCAGGTTGAAATCGTATTGGCTGCTAATCCTTGTCCATGAAGGTGAATGAAGAAGGACATACAGAAATCAATGGTGATTTCTTTAGGATTTTTTGCTTTAACAAAGGAGACCCATTTCCTCCAGGATGATTCATATTGCCGTCTCGTGGATTCGGTCTTGTATTCCTCTAGGAAGTCTAGACTTTTCTTCGAGATCCCAAACCTCTTCTTTGCGGCAAGGGAGAGAAAATCATGAGATGAAGGTCCTTGATTTTCGATGATGAAGCGAAGACAGTCGACTTCTGTACTTGTTGAGAGAGAACTGGGCCCGGGAGAGGGATCAGCTTGGGCTGCAGCTCCAGGACCAGGGGGTACCAGTTGCTCCGGGGCCACTTGGGAGCCACTAGGGCCGCTGTCCCTTTGAAGGTTCTCAGTTTGGAGAGGACTTTCAACAGAAGGTTGGTGGGAGGGAACAGGTATATCTTTGACCATCTGTTCCAGTCCAGTGACATGGCGTCCACCGCTTCTGCTTTGGGGTCCTCGTACGGGGCTACGTACAGAGGAAGTTGATTGTTGTCGCTCGTTGCAAAGAGATCTATCTGAAGTTCTGGGACTTGATGAGAGATGAAGGAGAACGATCTTGCGTCTAGAGACCATTCCGACTCTATCGGGTTTGTCCGAGATAGAGCATCCGCTGTCACGTTGCGGAATCCTTGTAGGTGAACTGCAGACAGGTGCCACTTCCTCTTCTCCGCCAGACGGAAGATTGGGAGAAGCACCTGATTTATCTGGGGCGATCTTGAGCCTTGGCGATTGAGACAACGAACTACCACCGAGTTGTCTAGGGTTAGACGGATGTGGATCGAGGGCGGCGGGGATAACTTCTTCAGAGTAAGAAGGACCGCCATGGCCTCCAAGATGTTTATGTGGAACGTCTTGAATAGTGGAGACCAGGTCCCTTGAGCTTGTTTCAGGTGGGAGTGACCTCCCCAGCCCTCCAGTGAGGCATCCGTGTGGATGTTGAGTGATGGAGGAGGGTGTTGGAGAGGAATGGACCTTTTCAGGGCCTTTGCTTCCGACCACGGCTTTAGGAGGCGTCGAAGTCTGTTTGGAAGCCGTCTCTTGAGGTCTCTTCGAGCGATGGATGCCGATCGTCTCCAGACTCCCGCGGCATCCTTTAGCTGTGCACGAAGCACTGGGTTTGTCACTGAGGCGAATTGTAGCGAGCCTAGAACTCGTTCCTGCTGTCGTCTTGAAATGCGTTTGGATTTCAGTAGTCGCTTGACAGACCCTGCTATTTCCTTCCTTTTCTTCTGGGGGATGGAAAGGCGGTGTGACTGAAGATTCCAGTGGATTCCCAGCCACTGAAACTTCTGAGCTGGAGAGAGGCGAGATTTCTTCTCGTTGATCTTGAATCCCAGGTGTTCTAGGTACTGGGTAACTTCGTCGCAAGACTTTGTACACTCTTCGGGCGATGGAGCCCAGACTAGCCAGTCGTCGAGGTAGGCCATCACCTGGACGTTTCTTAGGCGGAGCTGTTGTACTATGGCATCCGCCAGCTTTGTGAAGATCCGAGGGGCCACATTGAGGCCGAATGGCATGGCCCGGAAGGCGTAGCTTTTTCTTTGGAGTCGAAATCCTAGGTAGGAGGAAGCATGATGGTTCATTGGAATGTGCCAATAGGCATCCGCCAGGTCTATAGAGACCGTGTAGGAACCTTGAGGCAGAAGGGTCCTTATTTGTTGAAGCGTCAGCATCTTGAATTTGTTGTTCTCTATGAACTTGTTGAGGGGGGATAAGTCCAGAATGACTCTGAGCTTGTCTGAGTCCTTCTTGGGAACGCAAAACAG
Source organism: Palaemon carinicauda (assembly GCF_036898095.1). Classification (NCBI taxonomy): domain Eukaryota; kingdom Metazoa; phylum Arthropoda; class Malacostraca; order Decapoda; family Palaemonidae; genus Palaemon; species Palaemon carinicauda. Next base: position 3,704,294 of record NC_090726.1, read on the forward strand.
TCTCCCTTGGAACCTGGTGGACTTTACCTTCCTTATCACCTTCTTGTTCAAGAGGTCTAGAACATATTCTTCCAGAATGGGGGTCGATTGTTGAAAGAACCGCTGGAAGATTGGGGGTGGTTGCACCCAACTCCAGCCTAGACCGTTCTTGATGATGCTGTGTGCCCAGGGATCGAAGGTCCAACGATCCTGGAATTGGCGGAGTCTTCCTCCCACCGGAAGCACTTCATTGCTTCTGGTGTCCCGAGGACTTGTTGCCTCGGCCGCTAGCTCCCTTTCCTCCTCTACCTCTGGAGGGACGACGAGAGGCGTCTCTGCTTGCACCCCTGGACGAGCCTCTACCTCTGGCATGAAAGGTAGTGGATGGCTGCTCAAAGGCAGGGGTGAAGACCGGTGACTGTGACAACACCGGTTGGGGGACCAATTGAAAGGTCTGTTGTGGTTGGGCAACCACTTGGGAGGTAGCGGGTCCCGGAAACTGACGTCGTTGTTGACGTTGCTGGGGTTTTGGCTTCTGAGGTTTCCTCTTAGGCTGAGGTCCATCGTCCTGAGAGGTTTTCCTTTTCTGGACATGCCCCACTTGTGGAGAAGGTTCCTATTCTCCGTGGCGGCTCTGTCAGTTATTTCCTTGACAAGGTCAGAAGGAAACAGGTGCTTTCCCCAGATGTTGGAGGAAATCAGCCTCCGGGGTTCGTGTTTCACGGTGGCACCGACAAACACGAATTCACGACAGGCTCTACGAGCCTTTATGAAATGGTACAAGTCCTTCATTACTGTAAGTAAGTGGGATTTGGCTAGTACCATGTAGTGATCAGGTACTCTTGTGTCACAGGCCATAACTTCAAGTTGGACTTGATGAGAAAGAGATGCCGCAAGCCTCTCCTTCGTGTCTTGTTCCCGGCGAAGGAGGTGATCATTGAGCTTAGGGAGGTCTTCATTAAACTGACGTCCGGCGACGTCAGGATCGAGCCTACCCACGACGAAAGTATGTTGAACATCTTTCCATTGTCTAGTGTCAGGGGGTGTCACGATGGAGAAGGGTCTGCACTCCTCCAGTGCAGGGCAGGGTTTTCCTTCTTCCGCCGCTTTAAGGCATGCAGCTAAGGCCTTTTCCAAGAAAGGAAGAATCGCAGTGTCAGGTGCGACATATGTAGGATGCTTCTTGCTCAAGGCAGGAAGCTTAGAGCAGGTAAAGCCCCTGCTCTTAAATGCGGAGGCTAGCATAGCCTGGGCCTTTGCGAGATCGAACACTATCTCTTCTTTAGGTTCGGTCTCCTCCTTCGAGGCAGGTTCGGAACGAAGCCGGACGTAACAGTCCGGGTAGGCCTCGAAGCTTGGGAAGAACTCCACATCTTCCAACGGGACCGTGCCGATCTTGTCACTAACAAAGATCCTGCCGGTCGCAATAACCATATGCTCTGCATACCTCCACGGGTTGGCATGAGAGCAAGCTGGGAGATCCTTGACCGAAATCTTCTTCGGGTCTCTGGATCCAATCATTGACCTGATGGACTCCTGGTTCTCCTTCAGTCTGTCGTCCATGACAGCTCTAATCAGTCGGATCAGTTCTTGGGTAGAAGAGGAAGGATCCGGGGTCGAGGAGGTAGACGGAATGGACATTTCCGTCGGTGTAGGAGTAGGCGGAGGGATGGACGAGGGAGTAGCTCCAAGCTCCGACTCGGTGTATTCCACCTTGTCTTCGTCCTCTTCGGCTCCTTGAGCCATAAGCGTCTTCTCCGTGTCTTCCGAGACGTCTGAGATCTGTTCATCATCCTCGGAATCTAAACGACACTCGTGCATGGACTGAGCCATGACCACATCAGGTTCCACCGTAATTTGGACAGTGGGGATTGCTTCTTTTGGAACCACTGAGTCAGGGGAGGCCTTAGGGAACAACAGGGACCTCAGTTCTTCGGTGGCCAGGTACGGTCCAGTAGCATTTCTCTGAAAACCACGCACCCACTTGCGCAGCTTTTCACGAGCAATGTCTCTAACCTCCGCTGAGGGAGGGTTATGGAAGGCCTCAACTAGGTAGGCCTGGCAGACCGTACAATCCAGTGGATTCCAGAACTTCAAATCCCCTCTCTTGTCTGCACAAGGGGCGTGAGTCCTGCACGCCGTATGCCCGTAAAACTGCGGGCGTTTCACAGCGCAGAAGGCGAAGTCACACTTCATCTGCTCCTCCTGTGGAAGAAAGAGAAAATGAGTATGGGGGAGTCATAGGAATGGCTCTTAAACTAAGTTAATATTAATCATTAATTTTAACTTAAAGAAGGTGTGATGCATAGAGAATGAAACAGTAAAGGAGAACACGCTCCATGCATCTCGCCCGGCTGGTTACCATAAGCTTGGTCCTGGGATAATCCAAATGACCGAGATCATTGGATATAGTTTCCTAGGATTCCCATTATATTGGAACTCCATGGAAAGCCAAGGACAAGGTTGGGATCGAATTCATTCGGTTCCCAGTTAAGAGCCAGAAGGCCTCATAAGGGTAACTGCTTCTGGCAACCAGCCGTGCTAAGATGCACATAGCATGCTGGAATTAGAAGAATGCAAAGAGACAGCATGATCACTAATAGAGCAGTACTAGGTACTGATCTTAAAAGCAAAGCAGCTTATCTATTTGCAATGTAGGGCTATCTTAGTCTTATGATAGCTACAGTGAGGGGGTGCAAGTATTCTTGACGCCTCCGGGGCATCCGGCAAGCCGCCGGCATGCCGGAGCTCGCTCCAGCATAGATTCTGGCACTAGAACAGACAATTTTCAAAGTCAGTTAGATACCAGGATGGCGGCCGCCGGCACAACGGCGGCACGCCGGCAGGGAGCGGCGGCTCCGGCAGCCGGAGGATGCCAGGTTGGTGACTGGGGTAAGGATGGTACAGGTAGTATCGGGTTGCCGGCAGTATATGCCGGCACTCCGGAGATCGACCGGCAAGCGGACGATTAGATAGGAGTAGGAGAGCCGCCGGTAGTAGCCGGCGGCAGCCGGCAGTCCCTCGGTACACGGGGGGCTGGCGGCAAGGGTAGGGAGGTCACCAAGAGGGAGGCAGGTATTGCCGACAGTAGAGGCGGCAAGAGACCGGCACCCGGATAGATAGAGAGACAGGGGGAGGGGGGAAAGGATGCAGGAAGTACCGTCAGGGTTCCAGACATCCCTCCCCCTCCCTGAGGGGGTGTACCCATGATAGAGACAGGCTCTAGCATCCATAAGCAGGGGTCACTAGGGACCGGGAGCAGGTAGCCCAAGGGAGGACTAGGGAACACCCAAGAGGGGGGGGGGGAGACTCCCCTATGCAGAACTACACTAGTAACTAACCTTATAGGACACTATGAAGGTATATGTACCAGAGCGGACAGCACAGGGAAGCTCGGGTAGCCCTACTCATCCACCCTAAGGAGGATTTGTAGGACAGGGGACAGATGAGTATAAACTAACCTAAGCATAGGCTAGGCTATACAAGAGATAGGTGGGGAGGGAGAAGAGAGAGGTCTTCCCAGGAAGGGTTTCTGTACCAGAGCGGCCACTAAGGGAAGGGAGGACACTCCCTAACCTAAGATCAGGCTGATCGGCTAAAACGGTGCAAGAGTACAGTTTCAGCATGGAACAGAGAAACCTTCCTAACCCGACCTAGAGCAGGGCTAAAAGTCCTGAACTAGGCAAGGAAGAAGACGTATCGCTATCGCAGGAAAGTCATAGACTATCCTAGCCATAGAGGTAGGCTAGCCTAACCTCACTCTCAGACGCAATCCTAAAGGGGGTTCATTCCTTTAGGGAGGACTGAGAGGCGATATATATACTCTATTAGACAATTAATCCCTTTACTCAGAAAAGGGATCAAGGCTAAATAGAGGGAATGCCAAGGCAGGGGATGAAGGAAGCATATAGGGGTCCTAAGGTTAGGTTAGGCTAAAAGAA
>NC_090726.1:3708713-3716213 GCF_036898095.1 Palaemon carinicauda
TCTAAAATCTATATATAATATATATATATATAATATATATATATATATAATATTTATTTTAAATAAGTTACATAATCCCTTAATATCAAATAAACTCTGCCTTGGGATTCTCAAAAGTTTAAAACCAAGGACTCGAACCTACGACCCATAAAAGTAAGGAAAAACATTTGACTGTTTAGACCAGCCTAACCTTTATTCCCATTTCTATCAGTCATAGGTATTTTTAACTCTTTTGAAAAACCTTTAAAATGCTATGAAAAAATCTCGATTAACCTTTTTTGACGTCCCAACAAATTATCATCTTTGTTAACCCTTTCCATCGAATAAAAAATGTAAAAATAGAGAAACATTTCTTGTGATTTATTGTCAATGATTTAAAACTGACTTTGATATCGTTACAGAAGAAACACTTCCTTTGAAACAAACTTTTGTATAAAGTAAAAACATTATCTATACTCAAATTAATCCTGGGAATTAATATAATCATGAATGTTTACAATTCCGTCTCTCCAAATAATCATCTTCAACTCTATGCCCAGCACCAAATTTTCTCAAAACATCACGATTAAAAATTCGCACAAATAAAAATACTTGTTGACAAATAATATCTCATATACCTTTTAATAGCAACATCCACATTTCACATATATGATTAGATATTGGCTCATCATGGTATATATATACACTCTGTCTATCCTGACTTATCATCAGCATCCCTGTCTTGTAGGTGGCATCTTTCCTCCTGCTCTCTCTCTCTCTCTCTCTCTCTCTCTCTCTCTCTCTCTCTCTCTCTCTCTCTCTCTCTCTCTCAACGATCTTTCAAAATCAGTTTTTTTTATGTTCACGATTGGCCTATCATGTCTTAGGAAGACTGTGGTCGTTACTAGTAAAGGGAGAAGATTAATGTTATATATATATATATATATATATATATATATATAATATATGTATATATATATTATATATATAGAGAGAGAGAGAGAGAGAGAGAGAGAGAGAGAGAGAGAGAGAGAGAGACTTAATATTCTTTTAATCTATAGTGAACCAAGAAACAGCTTTACTGACACACATAGATGTACTAAAGACATAATGATAAGGTTTATTTTCTTACAGATTTACACTCCGAAACACCCTTATTACATACACAAATTCACAGGTGGATGACGCAACACAGTCAGGCGTGGGCGAAGACACAGAAATGTGACCATTTTCTGTTTCCTTATACGATTTGTCTATGTTGATTACGCTGATTATAAGAACATCAAATTACACCATAGTCATGTACCTTCTCTCATATAACTATTACTCTTTAAATTATTTGAATCTATAATAAATAATGATATTCTCCATTCAAGGAAATACCATTTGGCAGCTCTGTCCCAAACTCATCCCAATAACCTAAACTAGGCTGATGATTGTTACTTTGGTCACTTGTACGTGGACATGATCTCCCATTCATGTGTTCTGATGAAGAAAGGAAATACTAAACACTTTTATAAGTATATTCAGGTTGCTTCCGATAGCATATGAAAAAATTACACCATGTTCTGATAAAATTATTCATTCCTATTAAGGAAACGATCGTTGGACAATTTACCAACTACCAAATCTCTAGTCTCTACCTCCTCACACAATTATTTGACCCACATGGTCGTCAAATAATTGAATATATAAGTTTGGACAAGGTGCCTCTGATGCCATCTATTAGCGGTTAAGTAAAACTCGTTACGATGTAAAGCTACTGTGTATTTCACGGACCATGACACCCTCTTTTTTTAATATAACTAATGAACTAGGCTTCTGATTAATGTGAAACTGAAACCACCAGAGTTTGAGACACCGACCTAATTAAGAAAAATGGATTCAAGCATCTACTCCGCAGTATTGTCTTACTTTATATAGAGAAATGTCATCTAAATTCTGTGGTTATGGCGAGAACGGAAATTAAGACCTGGCAACTAGGAGCAGAATGACGTATGTTAACTATGACGTGAGGCCCGTGACGTTTACACCTGCCACGCCCCCTCATTATATCAGTAAAAGAAATTATATATAATTATATCTTTGATAGAGATAAGGTGTTTTTATTTTTCAATACAGGAATGCAGTCATTATTGTGTTGAAGTTATGGAATGATTGTTGAGGATGCGCACATAACATGGTCATTATAAATATTTAATATGGCTGAGGATTGGATGGAGGTGGAAGAATAGTAATACTTTATTAACAATAAATGTATTGTACATAATTAGTAATATAACAGCTAACATTATAATGAATAAAGTTACAAGACTAAAATAGAATATATATATATATATATAAAGTAAATATATATATATATATATATATATAATATATATATATATATATATATATATATATATAATTATATTATATATATATATATATATATATATATATATATATATATATATTATATAAATATAAATATATATATATATATATATATATATATATATATATATATATATATATATATATATATATATATATACAGTGTGTGTGTGAGAGAGAGAGAGAGAGAGAGAGAGAGAGAGAGAGAGAGAGAGAGAGAGAGAGAATCTGATAATGCATCATATTCAACTATATATGTCCGTGATGGTACGGCATTAAACATGACAACATGATACCAACCTATTCAATCCAATTTTCAGTTTATTGTTGTGTTGTTCCCTCTTGAAGTATGTTAAGAGTCGCAACACAAAAGCATTACGACAACCTTGTGGACAATGGTGAAGCATTCTAGACATGATATAAAATGTCAATAGTAGTCAGTCAGCAAAGTGTCAGCAGGAGCCTTGTCAATGACCGTATGTAACAGGCGTGTACCTTCCCTAGCGCGATCACCTCTCTGACTGCCTTCCGAGATTTTAATTTTTTTTGTCTTTTTTTCGTAAAATTAACTATTAATTAAATAATAAACACAAGTGAGTCTAAAAATTACTTTATTTAAATATAATAACTAATCAGTATCTTTAGATTCCATCAAAGAGCAGTATAATTCACTACAACTTATATATCTTTTAATAACCATACAGAAAGGGGGGCGTGGCAGGTGTAAACGTCAGGGGCTCACGTCATGGTTGACATACGTCATTCTACGCCTAGTTGCCAGGTCTTAATTTCCGTTCTCGCCATAACCACAGAATTTAGATGACATTTCTCTATATAAAGTAAGACAATAATGCGGAGTAGATGCTTGAATCCATTTTTCTTAATTAGGTTGGTGTCTCAAACTCTGGTGGTTTCAGTTTCACATTAATCAGAAGCCTAGTTCATTAGTTATATTAAAAAAAGAGGGTGTCATGGTCCGTGAAATACACAGTAGAGGAGGCGGCGATGTTATGCCTTTCAGAATGTAACAATATTGTTATTCTACGTAGTTTTTAATATCAATACATGTCATTCCATGAAACATATTAATTACCTTTTGGTTCCATAAAAAGATTAATGAAATTAGATCAAATAGCTATGTAATTACCTGATTGCCTCGCCGACTTCAGTACATGTGGCATATCTGGCTACCCTCCCCTGACCCCCAAATGTAATTGAACTAACGATTGTTTGCTGAGGAAATATTTCTGTGATATTGCTTGTGAAATTTGGAATTTCCTATAAATAAAGTTGTGGCTACACAACAAGGAACAGAAATGAAGTAATAAGAATTATAATGAGTGGATGATGGGGATAATTAGCAATTCAATACTCTACTGCTAAAGCCATCTATTGGCCATGAAAATAAACAATGTGTAGAACTCTTTAATCCTTGCATTCTGTAATCTTCGACGACGTCATTTTGTTTTTAAAATAGCCTACCTAATTGGAACTGCATATAATTTGTACCTGCCACACATATATATACAGAAGTATCAATTTATCACCCTTTTCCAATTAGATACAATCATTGACATGAATGGAACGGGGACGTGTGCTGCCATCTTTGGACATGATGTAGAAACACTATAATTCTATCTAAATTTGGAGAAGTGTGTGGTTGCTAAAACATACTGTCATGGTATTTTTTTTTATAATCAGTCTCAAAAATTCATAATTCCAATAATATTATTTTTCTTCTGATTTTGTTATTGTAGTTATATGTAAAATACAGATAATATGTATTACAAAAATATATAGAGCACATCACAATATTCCAGAGGCAGAGTTGAAACTCAGCCAACGAATTAAAAACCTCAAATTTAACCAAGATATATTCATGTCCGCAGCAAATCCATTGTTAGCTAATCATAACCTCAATTATAGATATCTTTCCTCTCTAAAGTGTACCTTGCTTCAAGTAGGTCCATACATTAATTCCTCTCGGCAAAAATAGTTCTCAGAATTCAATTACACATAGATTAATGACGGTGTTACACTCAAAAGTTTTTCAAATTGATAAAAGTTACTCAGCTTGCTCCTAGGTGCTGAAACAATAAAATTCATAGGTTAGGTGATTTAATTCTTAAATGTCTATGTTTTCTATAGGTTTTATTTACTTTTTTTGTACAAAGATTCCTTCAAAGTTAACATTACTAAAATGCATGCAAGGCGTATAATGAATTATGACTTTGATCAACGCAATCACGTTTACTGGCATAGCACGGAAACAAGGGCGGGGGTGTTAATATTTCAGCAGTGTACATAATCAATTAGCGCAAGGAATATTGTTATATCATAATTTCACTCTACGTAGTCCATAGCCTTCCGACAGCAAGACTTCCGCTCTCCTATCACGGAACGATAATGTTATATCTGTTGTTATCAAAAGTCGAGGGCGGGTAAGGGGTCTCCCTCCCGGAGGCCTTATTGAGGTATTTCATTTCCTGGCGCCAGATGAAACAACAGACATGACCTCAGGTTATTTATTTGTTTTTAGATGGTCCTTACTTGGGTAAAACACAGGCTCTTGTGTTAGCATCCCGTGAGAGAAAAATTATTTGACAGTGAAGATTATTAATACAGAATGCTTAGGATTATTATTCAAGTGAGAAGGTGAATCCGGTCTGATATTAATGATACGATAGCTTAGTTGAACTTAAAAAGGGTAAACTGAATTAAAAAGACATAGCAGTCTCCTTCTCGCATCCCCCCCCCCCCACCCATACCCATCAGCATCAACCCCCCCCCCCCCCTTCACCCATAAATATAGACAAAAGCAGAGAAGGGAAATATTGAACCCGTCTACGTTAATCGGGCTGACATTTCGATGCACGGGAAGATGTTTACTTGACCTCAGCATGTCATAGGTTACTAGCTCCTTATCCAGGTGATACGGTGTACCCGTGTCAACAGCCCACGTATAACATTATATTGCTTTAGGCTCCTGTAGTCTGAGGCCTACCTGATTCTGTTAGAATTACTTTTAGGGCATATTTTAAAGTATATTTATAATTGAAATGGGAGTTGATCATTCGAAACGGAGAATTATATCATTAAATATGTTTATTTTTTCATTAACTTATTTTCTATATTTGTCTTCCTCGTACTGCACGATAACGGTATGTAGATGTGAACATTTCTTTTTCACTGGAACTGATGATTGATATATTATGTAATAAACTGTTTTCTTGAAAAATATCATTTACATAGGATGACAATCATAAGAACATGAATTTAACATTTGTGTACATTATGTACACACTATTTCCAATATTCATCCTCATTAAAGACAATTGCACCGAATATTGCATGAAAATATTACAAAACATAAACACAATAGAGATTCTGCAAAACATGAAGAATCTCTCTCTCTCTCTCTCTCTCTCTCTCTCTCTCTCTCTCTCTCTCTCTCTCTCTCTTAAAGAGGCGGAAGTGGAGCATGTAGTTGGCAAGCCGTCCTGGCTTGCCAACTACATGCTCATCTATTATGGAGCATTATGATCGACCCTTGTTCAAACTCCTTTCACGCCTTCCTGCTTCACGCTCTATTTCACTTGAGTTTGTCTAGAGATACAAGATTCTATTACTGCGGCATTTGAGGCTGGAAGGAGTGATGGGACGCATTTTTTTTTTTTTTTTTTTTTTGTCAAATTTGCTTATTTTATTTGTTAGTGTACAGCTTAATCACATCACTATCCTCATGGAATTCTATTTCTTATTGGTTATCATCGCAGGGAATCGCATATATAATAAAGAACAAGTGCCTGGCTTTATATATATATATATATATATATATATATATATATATATATATATATATATATATATATATATATATATATATATGTATATATATATATATATATATATATATATATATATATATATGTATATGTATATATATATATATATATATATATATATATATGTATGTGTGTTTGTGTGTGTGTGCGTATGTATGTATATATATATATATATATATATATATATATATATATATATATACTGTGTGTAAACGTATATAAATACCTGGTATATATATATATATATATGGTCACGCTCAGATCTCCCTGTCCCTTGGTTAAGGGAAGAGGGGATAGTCATACCCGACTGAGAGGAGGTGCGTGTCCGTGTTCGTGTGTATGCACATCTATCTAATATATAGCTGCCATTATTGACGGGTCGCATACACTTGTCTATAGTATAATCCTTCTTTGCTTTGATGGTTAATATTCATTTAGAATTGAAAGATTTTGTTTATAATTGTTTATGTCTTCCGTACTACTGTTTTCCATATTAAACAAAGAAATAAGTAAAAGTATTATGGTCTAATGGTTTTATCGAGATCAGCAAATTTTCCTTCTTAGTAGATTCAGATGTATCAAATGTATGATTTTTGCAACACCGAGGTCAGTTATTGTGTTTATCTGTTATAGTCATATTTTATTCCTACTATTTTAGGTCGTGTTCACGAGCATTGAAAAATCAAATTGATTCCTTTAAAAAAGATTAAACCTCACTCATGAATCTTCAACGAAGCTTATTCCTCTCAGATTTTCATTGATTTTACTTTATGGAAATTGTCTTTGCCTATTTTTTTCTAAACAGGTTTCACCTAGTCCAGTTCATTTTGCATTCAGTTGCTACAACTGATTTGAATTTCATTATTTCTTTCCTTATCAAATAACCTCTGAACTCCATTATGCTATCCTTTCTATCGGTGTTTCCTTTATTATGATTTTTCTATATCTCCCTTATAAGTATGTTGTTCACATCATTATTACTAATATCAATAAACTTATTAATCATATCATTCCTGTCTAGGCATTCCGTTTCAATTTTTCTTCAGGTAACACACTAACCCTCTTTCAATAGTTACTGCTAAACCTCTTCAAGTATTCAACATTTCATTAGCAACATTTCTTTTTTGTATACCAAACATTCCCCATGATGGCTGCTGTATTACTTAGATTTTCTCATTGCTGCATCCATGTGAGTTTTGAAATACTACTAAAGAGACCTAGCATATCTTTAGAAGATATTTACTTTGACACTATTATTGTATAGCTCCAATGCGCATATGTATACCTATTCTTGGATTTT
>NC_090726.1:3718713-3723713 GCF_036898095.1 Palaemon carinicauda
TCTTTTACTCACTAATTTGGAAAGAATAGCCAATTTTTTTTCAGTAATTTTAATAGAAAAAAAAATTGCTAAAGTCAGCTATTATTTTTTTAGGATTGGAAACATCATTTCTACCTCCGGTTACCCAATCTTCTTAATTCTTCAAACACAAAGAGTGAATTCTATTTTATTTTCCGCTAGAGAAATTACATATTTCTATGCCTTTGTATCTGGATTGAAATGATTCCCAATTCTCTTCTATGAAAAAAGTAGAGAAAAGAATATGAGTCTAAATTTTCATTTCCGTTCTACAGAGGAGGAATTTGTTTTCCAGTTAGTCTCACGTCTCCATGAATAACACTTTTCCTCAGTGTGTTAATGACTGACCTATGATAATTCTATGGTGATTGTGGAATAAGGTCTAACATAGGTAGAATTGTAAAGAATGTGAATTTGGTACTTTAATTGGAAAGGAAGAAAACCTGGTCGAATTGAAGTAGACATAGTAAACTAAATGACAGGAGACCCCTCTCTCTCTCTCTCTCTCTCTCTCTCTCTCTCTCTCTCTCTCTCTCTCTCTCTCTCTCTCTCTCTCTCCATATATATATATATATATATACTGTATATATATACATATATATATATATATATATATATATATATATATATATATATATATATATATATATATATATACATATATATATAGATATATATATATATATATATATATATATATATATATGTATATATATATATGTATATGTATATATATATATATATATATATATATATATATATATATATATATTAGAGATAGCTTAGTTTGTAAAAAAGTAAAGCTAGCAATCTTGTCCTTAAATGTATACAGGAAAAAAACGGAAAACTAACAAAAGGACCTGACAAGAATTATTATTATTATCAATAAATGCTAAGCTACAACCCTAGTTCGAAAAGCAGGATGCTATAAGCCCAGGGGCTCCAACAGGGAAAATAGCCCAGTGAGGAAAGGAAATAAAGAAAAATTAAATATTTTAAGTATAGTAACAACATTAGAATAAATAAAGGCAAATAGGTTTATGAAAATAAGCATATGGTAATTCTAATTAATAAGAAGTAATATAACGGAGGGAGTGAGGAGGAGGAAACATATAAACAATTAGAAATATTACATTCTTCCATTAGATGATAAAATAATTGATATGCACTCCAGTTGAAAATAACATAAGCAAACCAATAGCGTTTACATTCATGAGATTGTGGTTTCCATATTTATTATGTCAACGTCACCTCTTGAACTCTTAACAACTTTACAAATACTGCCATATCCAGTGTAAGCATATATACTGTACAAGGATCTGACAATATAGATGAGAGCATTCAAATTTTGCTCTATTTTCGTTTTATATTAGTTCCCTCGACCATGCAATTAATGGAATTCTACATTAAGCTTAGCAAATTAAATAAGCATTTAAGCACTGCACTAGACACACATGAGACATTTAAACGAAAGATACACGCAGAAGCGTTCAACACTTACGTGAATCCTTTTCTGGAAAGCCATTGTCTTTACGACAGGAATAAACTCTCAGAAAAACTGATATTCAAAGAAGCCAAATTGCCAGGACATGATACGACCTAATTCCTTTGCATGGCTTTACGCGGAACCGGAGACTAATCAGGGAAACTGTGGTGGAAATAATCGTTATGAATTGCAACGTGAATTTCCTCCAGAGTCGATTCGGTTCAGAGGGAAACCGGTGTAAATGTTTAAAGGTCGTTCATGAATGGCAAAGACAAGGGACAGTGATATTACCCTAGCAAGCAGGACAATGCCCTAGAGAAAAACCATACATACATATGATCAGCGCCTAAGTCCCCTCTCCACCTAAGCTAAGCCCAAGGAGGGGAAGGCAAAGGCTGATGATGACTCAACAAATAGACCTATAGTCTCCCCAAAAAATCCCATCCTTAGCTATCAAAGATGGTGAGGTTACAGCGACCAAAAAAAACTAACGAGTTTCAGCAGGATTCGAACCCTAGTCTGGCATTCACCAGACACAACAACCCGGTTCTCTGGATCTTGTCTCTTTCCTGGCAGTCTTTTAAGGGCGATTTTGCACATGGTCTGAGGAATATGTATAATGTATCTGTATTCAAATGAATTAAACATGGTGAAATTCATACGCTCAAACATTTAAGAAATATCTAGATATTAAAAAGCTTAAAAATATTTATGTCTTAGTAGAGGGACATTTAAAAGTTGGTCATATTTATATACATAAACAAAACATACACACATATTTATTTATACATATGGATATATACTTACATATATAATATATATAGATATATATGCATATAATGTACAATATATACAAATATAATATATATAGATATAGGTATATATTTATATATACTGTACATACATGCTAATGACTCAGCAGGTAGACCAATAAGCTCCCCAAAAAACCACACCCTCAGCTCACAAGGATTGTGAGGTTGCGTACACTACAAGAACAAACGAGTTTGAGCGGAACACGAACCCCAGTCTGGCAATCACTAGACATAGACGTTAACAATAGGCCAATCTGTATCGAACTTATCTCATTCACATGCATTTTACTTTATGATGTGATTCTCCGAACTAGACTACATACTTTATTTGATCTATAGCTCTTATATGATAATTCTCTATACAAAATCAGCTAACATTCAAAACAACCTCCTGGTTCACACCAACCCATTAATCTACATCGAAGCAGCTTTTGCCCAGCAAAACCGATGTCACTGGCCCCACTATCTCATGGAAGCCCCATCAGTCCTCAAGCTCGAAGTATGCATTTTGGAGTTATACTCTTTAATACGTACACTCTCGTCTATCACCTTTGCCTCACACAAAGGAAACACTTCCTCCAAAACCATTTCTCAGGGACCTTTCTCCTGTTGAATATATTTTCTTGGTCACATGCTTTGTTAAAATGATAAATGAAGCGATATTACGCTGTTTTCTCTACCGTTTTTCTAAACCTCTCATAATAAATCATTCTGGTGACTATGGCTCCTGCTGAATTCACTATTATTTAGTCAATACCGTCAAAGGAAAATAGATTTAACAAGCTATGGCGAGGAACATGTGGAGGAAACAAAGTTTCAACGTTAGAGAAATATCAGTGAAATGTCAAGATATTAAAAATTTACCATAAATATAAAGCCAACGTAGACGGGTTTTGATATGAAACTTGAAGTTCATAATAAGATTTCCATTTAGAATGAGTTTCACGTTTGCTGCTGTGAATGCGTCATTTTTTTCTTCTTCTTCTTTTGTAGGAATCGTCTGAAGTATATCATCAAGAAAACTGGCTGTATTAATTGAATAAGAAAAAAATACGATACACACACTGATCTTTTTATATATATATATATATATATATATATATATATATATATATATATATATATGTATATATATACATATATATATATATACATATATATATAAATATATATATATATATATATATATATATACTGATTCATATTTTACAAACAGGAAAATTAATTACTCCGTGTATTTAGCATTATATCTTGAAATCTGAATCTATATCATTCTGTGACACATTTGAAACTAGGTTATTCTGGCATGTTTTTTGTTGCGTGTCTAGACAAATAACTAATATACAGAAGATGTTAAATTTAAGTATTTGTAGCTAATGCTATAAGTTTGAAATGAATTCAAGTAAAAAATTATTAAAAAATATTTCTTAGAATAGAAAGTTTTGATAGTTTTCTTCTCATTTTCCATCGATGCTCCTTAAATCTGGATATTAGGCTGTTGACAAAAACAAGTTTGAAAACTAAAGCAATGTTCATGGTATGATAAGAATTTAAAAATTTTAGGAAATCCTATTTCAAGTTTCTTATTAGAAACATTTAAAGTGTTCATTATATAAAAAATCTGCTTACCAGCAATGTGTATAGGTTAACTAATTGTTTTAAAGGCATAAATGTTCATAGGATAAGGTGGGAAGTTAATCATCCGTACGTATAAGACGAAATAAAACTTAACTTTTTAGAAAAATATTATCCATTAGGAAAGGCATTATCCTTCACCATATAATTTGTTGAGAATTTTTTTTTTTTTTTTTTTTTTTTTTTTTTTTTTTGATTGATCAAGTTACTAAACATGGGTGAAAATCCCTTGCAAAGTCAATTTTTTTTAATCTATATCTGACGGCTGTTGTGTCTTTCTTTCAGTAAGTTGGAAAGAATGACAAAATGGATGCTTTCCCCTAATTTTAATTGAAAAATTTCTTGGGGGGTAGAGATGACTATTATTTTTTTTAGGATTAGACAGTTACCAAATCCTCTTACAAAGTGAATTCTATTTAATTTTCCGCTAGAGAAATCACATATTTCTATGCCTTTGTATCTGGATTGAAATGATTCCCAATTCTCTTCTATGAAAAAAGTGGAGAAAAGAATATGAGTCTACATTTTCATTTCCGTTCTACAGAGGAGGAATTTGTTTTTCAGTTAGTCTCATGTCTCCATGAATAAGAGTTATTCTCTCTGTGTTAATGACTGACCTATGATAATTCTATGTTGATTGTGGAATAAGGTCTAGCAAAGGTAGACTTGTAAAGAATATGAATTTGGTACTCTAATTGGAAAGGAAGAAAACCTGGTCGAATGAAGCAGACAGCTTAAATTGAATGACTGGAGACTCTCTCTCTCTCTCTCTCTCTCTCTCTCTCTCTCTCTCTCTCTCTCTCTCTCTCTCTCTCTCTCTCTCTTAAAGACAGCTTAGCTTGTAAAGACATTGAGCTAGCAATCTTCTTCTAAATTATATATAAAAAAACGGGAAGCTAACAAAAGGACCTGATAAGAATAAAGGCAACTAGGTTCAGGAAAATAAGGATTAAGTAATTCGAAGGAATTAGAAGAGGTGTAGGAAGATGGGAGAGGGGAGGAGGAAACATATAAGCTGTTAAAAATATTACATTCTTCCATCAGATGAT
>NC_090726.1:3728713-3733713 GCF_036898095.1 Palaemon carinicauda
TTATCACCCTTTTCTAATTGGATACAATCATTTACATGAATGGAACGGGGAACATGTGCTGCTATCTTTTGACAAGACGTAGAAACCCTATAATTCTATTTAAATTGGGAGAAGTGTGTGGTTAATAAAACATAGTTTCATGGCCCTTTTTTTATAATTAATGTCTCAAAAATTCACAACTCCAATAATACTATTTTTCTTCTGATTTTCTTATTGTAGTTATATGTACAATACAGATGATATATAATACTAAAATATATAGATCACATCCCAATATTCCAGAGGCAGACTTGGAACTCAGCCATCGAATTAAAAACCTCAAATTTAACCAAGATATATTCATGTCCGCAGCAAATACGTTGATAGCTAATCATAACCTCAATTATAGATATCTTTCCTCTGTGAAGTGTGCCTCGCTCCATGTAGGTCCATACATTAATTCATCTCGGCAAAAATAGTACTCAGAATTCAATTACACTTCGATTAATGACGGTGTTACACTCAAAAGTTTTATTTACTTTTTTTACAAAGATTCCTTCAAAATTAACATTACTAAAATGCATGCAAGGCATATAATGAAAGCTGCCCTAGAAACCTGGCGTACACATTTCTATGAATTATGACTTTGATCAAAGCAATCCCGTTTACTGGCATAGCACGGACACAAAGGGGAGGGTGTTAATATTTTAGTAGTGTACATAATCAATTAGCCCAAGGAATATTATTATATCATAATTTCCCTCTACGTTGTCCATAGTCTTCCGACGGCAAGACTTCCGCTCTCTTATCGCGGAACGATAGTTTTATATCTGTTGTTATCAAAAGTCGAGGGCGGGTAAGGAGTCTCCATCCAGATGGCCTTATTGAGGTATTTCATTTCCTGGCGCCAGATGAAACATCGGACATGACCTCATGTTATTTTTTTGTTTTTAGGTGGTCCTTACTTGGGTAAAACACAGGCTCTCGCGTTAGCAGCCTGTGAGAGAAAAATTATTTGACAGTGAAGATTATTAATAGAGAATCCTTAGGATTATTGAAGTGAGAAAGTGGATCCGGTCTGATATTAATGATATGATAACTTAATTGAATTTAAAAAGGGTAAATTGAATTAAAAGGACATAGCAGTCTCCTTCTCGCACCCCCCCCCCCCAACCCCTCACCCGTAAATATAGACAAAAGCAGAAAATGGAAATATTGAACCCGTCTACGTAAATATGGCTGACATTTCGATGCACGGGAAGATGTTTGCTTGACCTCAGTATGTCATAGGTTGCTAGCTCCTTATCCAGGTGATGCGCTGTACCGGTAACAACAGCCCACATATAACATTACATTGCTTTAGGCACCTGTAGTCTGAGGCCTACCTCATTCTGTTAATATTACTTTTGGGGCAGATTTTAAAATCTATTTATAATTGAAATGGGAGTTCATCATATGAAACGGAGAATTATATCATTATATATTTTTACATTTTTATTAACTTATTTACTCGTACTTTATGATAAAGGTATATAGATATAAACATTTATTTTAAACTGGAACTGATGATTGATATATAATGTAATAAACAGTTTTCTTGAAAAATATCATTTACATAGGATGACACTCATAAGAGCATGAATTTAACATTTGTGTACATTATGTACACACTATTTCCAATATTCATCCTCATTAAAGACAATTGCATCGAATTTTGCATGAAAATGTTACTAAACATAAACACAAGAGAAATTCTGCAAAACATGGTGAATCTCTCTCTCTCTCTCTCTCTCTCTCTCTCTCTCTCTCTCTCTTAAAGAGGCGGAAGTGGAGCATGTAGTTGGCAAGCCAGGACGCTCATCTATTATGGAGCATTATGATCGACCCTTGTTCAAACTCCTTTCACGCCTTCCTGCTTCACGCTCTATTTCACTTGAGTTTGTTTAGAGATACAAAATTCTATTACTACGGTATTTGGGGGGCTGGAAGGAGTGATGGAACACACATTTCTTTTTTTTTTTTTTTTTTTTTTTTAAATTTGCATGTTTTATTTGTTGGTGTACAGCTTATTCACATCACTATGCTCATGGAATTCTATTTCTTATTGGTTATCATCGCAGGGAATCGCCTATATAGTAAAGAACAAGTGCCTGGTTATATATATATATATATATATATATATATATATATATATATATATATATATATATATATGTGTGTGTGTGTGTGTGTTTGTATGTGTGTGTGCGTATGTATGTATATATATATATATATATATATATATATATATATATATATATATATATATATATATATATATATATATATATATACGATATATATATATATATATATATATATATATATATATATACTGTGTGTAGATGTATATAGATACCTGTTATATATATAAATATATATATATATATATATATATATATATATTTATATATATATATACATATATATATATATATATATATATATATATATATATATTTATATATATATATATATATATATATACATATATATATATATATATATATATATATATATGGTCACGCTCAGCTCTCCCTGTCCCTTGGTTAAGGGAAGAGGGGATAGTTATACCCGACTGAGAGGAGGTGCCTGTGCGTGCGCGTGTGTATGCACATCTATCTAATATATAGCTGCCATTATTGACGGGTTGCGTACACTTGTCTATAATATAATCCTTCTTTGCTTTGATGGTTCATATTCATTTAGAATTGAAAGATTTTTTTTATAGTTGTTTATGCCTTCCGTACTACTGTTTTCTATATTAAATAAAGAAATAAGTAAAAGTATTATGGTCTAAAACTCTAATGGTTTTATCGAGATCAGCAAATTTTCCTTCCTAGTCGATTCAGATGTATCAAATGTATGATTTTTGCAACACTGAGGTTAGTTATTGTGTTTTATCTGTTATAATCATATTTTATTCTTAATATCTTAGGTCGTGTTCACGAACATTGAAAAATCAAATTGATTCCATTAAAAAAGATTAAACCTCACTCATGAATCTTCAACGAAACTTATTCCTCTCAGAAGGTCTACCTTTTCATTGTCTTTACTCCATGGAAATTGTTTTTACCTATTATTTTCTAAACGGTTTTCACTTAGTCCAGTTCATTTTGCATTCAGTTACTACAACTGATTTGAATTTCATTATTTCTTTCCTTATCAAATAACCTCCGAACTCCATTATGATATCCTTTCTATCGGTGTTTCCTTCATAATGATTTTTCTATATATCCCTTATAAGTATGATGTTCACATCACTAATACCAATATCAATAAACTTATTAATCATCTTATTCCTATCTACGCATTCCGTTTCCATTTTCCTTCAGGTAACACACGAACCCTCTTTCAATAGTATCTGCTAAACCTCTTCACGTATTCAACATTTCATTAGCAACATTTCTTTTTTGTATACCAAACATTCCCCATGATGGCTGCTGTATTACCTGAATTTTCTCATTTCTGCATCCATGTGAGTTTTGAAATACTACTAAAGAGACCTAGCATATCTTTAGAAGATATTTACTTTGACACTATTATTATATAGTTCCAATGCGCATATGTATACCTATTGATGGATTTTATTATATAAACTATAATCTACTAATACAAGCATCTTCGATCTTGATGGTGATGACCTTATTTTGGGGGTTAAAACATATTTTATTTTAGAAACATTCTGTAAACAACCCACCTCATTCACATGCATCTTACTTTATGATTTGATTCACCGAACTGTACGACAACCTTTATTTGATCTATACTTCATATATAAAAATTGTCTCGCCACAAAATCAGCTAACACAACATTCAAAAGAACCTCCTGGTACACACCATCCCATTCATCTAAATCGAAGAAGCTTTTGCCCAGCAAAAGCGATGTCACTGGTCCCACTATCTCATGGAAGCCCCATCAGTCCTCAAGCTCGAAGTATGCATTTTGGAGTTATACTCTTTAATACGTACACTCTCGTCTATCACCTTTGCCTCACACAAAGGAAGCACTTCCTCCAAAACCATTTCTCAGGGACCTTTCTCCTGTTGAATATATTTTCTTGGTCACATGCTTTGTTAGAATGATAAATGAAGCGATATTACGCTGTTTTCTCTACCGTTTTTCTAAACCTCTCATAATAAATCATTCTGGTCACTATGGCTCCTGCTGAATTCACTATTATTTAGTCCATACCGTCAAAGGAAATTAGATTTAACAAGCTATGGTGAGGAACATGTGAAGAAAACGAAGTTTTAACGTTAGAGAAATATCAGTGAAATGTCAAGATATTAAAGATTTAACATAAATATAAAGCCAACGTAAGAGTAGACAGGTTTTGATATGAAACCTGAAGTTCATAATAAGATTTTCATTTAGAATGAGTTTCACGTTTGCTGCTCTGAATACAAAATCTTTTTTTTTTTTTTTTTTTTTTTTTTTAGGAATCGTCGGAAGAATCTCATCAATAAAACTGGCATTATTAATTAATTTGAAAAAAAGAATATGATACAGACACATACACTCACACACTAATATATATACATATATATATGTTTGTGTGTAAATACATAGATAGATAGATAGTATATATACATATGTATACATAAAAACATACTGTATATATATATATATATATATATATATATATATATATATATATGTAGGTAGATATATATAATATAAATAAATAAATATATATGTATAATATATAAATATGTATATATATATATATATATATATATATATATATATATATATATATGTATATATATACATACATACATATTTGCGTGTTTCATCGTCTCTTTGTTTGTCTCGTCTCTCCCTCACTGTCTATATGTCTGAAAGAGAAGGTTTTATGAACTCGAACGCGAACGAATACATGTGTGATCAAAGATAAAGAGAAAATATAGAACAAAATGTGAGCAATACAGTAATATACATACACACACACACATATATATATGTATATATATATATA
>NC_090726.1:3741213-3756213 GCF_036898095.1 Palaemon carinicauda
AAATACAGATGATATGTACTACAAAAATATATAGAGCACATCCCAATATTCCAGAGGCAGAGTTGTAACTCGGCCATCGAATTAAAAACCTCAAATTTAACCAAGATATACTGTATTCATGTCCGCAGCAAATACGCTGTTGGCTGATCATAACCTCAATTATAGATATCTTTCCTCTGTAAAGAGTTCCTTGCCCCATGTAGGTCTATATATTAATTCATCTCGGCAAAAATAGTACTTGGAATTCAATTACACTTAGATTAATGACGGTGTTACACTCAAAAGTTTTTCAAATTGATAAAAGTTACTCAGCTTGCTCCTAGGTGCTGAAACAAAATAATATTCATAGGTTAAGTGATTTAATTCTTAAATGTCTATGTTTTCTATAGGTTTTATTTATTCT
Organism: Palaemon carinicauda; assembly: GCF_036898095.1. Taxonomy (NCBI): domain Eukaryota; kingdom Metazoa; phylum Arthropoda; class Malacostraca; order Decapoda; family Palaemonidae; genus Palaemon; species Palaemon carinicauda. Next base: position 3,741,617 of record NC_090726.1, read on the forward strand.
ATTGTACAAAGATTCCTTCAAAATTAACATTACTAAATTGCAAGGCGTATAATGAAAGCTGCCTTAGAAACCTGGCGTACACATTTCTGTGAATTATGACTTTGATCAACGCAATCACGTTTACTGGCATAGCACGGACACAAGGGGGGGGGGGGTGTTAATATTTTAGTAGTGTACATAATCAACTAGCACAAGGAATATTGTTATATCATAATTCCACTCTACGTAGTCCATAGCCTTCCGACAGCAAGACTTCCGCTCTCCTATCGCGGAACAATAATTTTATATCTGTTGTTATCAAAAGTCGAGGGCGGGTAAGGAGTCTCCCTGCAGATAGCCTTATTGAGGTATTTCATTTCCTGGCGCCAGATGAAACATCGGACATGACCTCATGTTATTTGTTTGTTTTTAGGTGGTCCTTACTTGGGTAAAACACAGGCTCTCGCGTTAGCAGCCTGTGAGAGAAAAATTATTTGACAGTGAAGATTATTAATAGAGAATCCTTAGGATTATTGAAGTGAGAAGGTGGATCCAGTCTGATATTAATGATATGATAACTTAGTTGAACTTAAAAAGGGTAAATTGAATTAAAAAGACATAACAGTCTCCTTCTCGCACCTCCCCCCCTAACCCATACCCATCAGCATCAATCCCTCCCCCACCCACCAACCCCATCACCCGTAAATATAGACGAAAGCAGAAAATGGAAATATTAAACCCGTCTACCTTAACCGGACTGACATTTCGATGTACGGGAAGATATTTGCTTGACCTCAGCATGTCATAGGTTACTAGCTCCTTATCCAAGTGATGCGGTGTACCCGTGTCAATAGCCCACGTATAACATTATATTGCTTTAGGCTCCTGTAGGCTGAGGCCTACCTGATTCTGTTAAAATTACTTTTAGGGCATATTTTAAAGTATATTTATAATTGAAATGGGAGTTGATCATTTGAAACGGAGAATTATATAATTTAATATGTTTATTTTCTTATTAACTTACTTTCTATATTTGTCTTCCTCGAACTGCATGATAACGGGTATATAGATGTAAACATTTCTTTTTCACTGGAACTGATGATTGATATAGTATGTAATAAACTGTTTTCTTGAAAAATATCATTTACATAGGATGACACTCATAAGAGAATGAATTTAACATTTGTGTACATTACGTACACACTATTTCCAATATTCATCCTCATTAAAGACAATTACATCGAATATTGCATGAAAATATTACTAAACATAAACACAAGAGAAATTCTGCAAAACATGATGAATCTCTCTCTCTCTCTCTCTCTCTCTCTCTCTCTCTCTCTCAAAGAGGCGGAAGTGGAGCATGTAGTTGGCAAGCCAGGACGCTCATCTATTATGGAGCATTATGATCGACCCTTGTTCAAACTCCTTTTACGCCTTCCTGCTTCACGCTCTATTTCACTTGAGTTTGTCTAGAGATATAAGATTCTAATACTACGGGATCCGGGGCTGGAAGGAGTGATGGGACTCATATTTCTTTTCTTTCTTTTTTAAGATATGCATGTTTTATTTGATGGTGTACAGCTTATTCACATCACTATGCTCATGAAATTCTATATTTTATTGGTTATCATCGCAGGGAATCGCCTATATAATAAAGAACAAGTCTCTGGTTATATATATATATATATATATATATATATATATATATATATATGTGTGTGTGTGTGTGTGTGTGTACGTATATATATATATATATATATATATATATATATATATATATATATATATATATATATATATATATATATACTGTGTGTAGATGTATATAGATACCTGGTATATATATATATATATATATATATATATATATATATATATATATATATATATATATATATATATATATATATTGTCAAGCTCAGCTCTCTCTGTCCCTTGGTTAAGGGAAGAGGGGATAGTCATACCCTACTGAGAGGAGGTGCGTGTGCGTTTGTATGCACATCTATCTAATATCTAGCTGCCATTATTGACGGGTGGCGTACACTAGTATATAGTATAATCCTTCTTTGCTTTGATGGTTCATATTCATTTAGAATTGAAAGATTTTTTTTATAGTTGTTTATGTCTTCCGTACTACTGTCTTCTATATTGCACAAAGAAATAAGTGAAAGTATTATGGTCTAATGGTTTTATCGAGATCAGCAAATTTTCCTTCCTAGTCGATGTAGATGCATCAAATGTATGATTTTTGCAACACTGGGGTTAGTTATTGTGTTTTATCTGTTATAATCATATTTTATTCTTAATATCTTAGGTCGTGTTCACGAACATTGAAAAATCAAATTGATTCCATTAAAAAAGGTTAAACCTCACTCATGAATCTTCAACGAAGCTTATTCCCCTCAGAAGGTCTACCTTTTCATTGACTTTACTTTATGGAAATTTTTTTTTACCTATTTTTTTCTAAACTGTTTTCACCTAGTCCAGTTCATTTTGCATTCAGTTGCTACAACTGATTTGAATTTCATTATTTCTTTCCTTATCAAATAACCTCCGAACTCCATTATGATATCCTTTCTATCGGTGTTTCCTTAATTATGATTTTATAAGTATGATGTTCACATCATTATTACTAATATCAATAAACTTATTAATCATATCATTCCTATCTAGGCATTCCGTTTCAATTTTCCTTCATGTAACACACGAACCCTCTTTCAATAGTATCTGCTAAACCTCTTCACGTATTCAACATTTCATTAGCAACATTTCTTTTTTGTATACCAAACATTCCCCATGATGGCTGCTGTATTACCTGAATTTTCTCATTTCTGCATCCATGTGAGTTTTGAAATACTACTAAAGAGACCTAGCATATCTTTAGAAGATATTTACTTTGACACTATTATTATATAGTTCCAATGCGCATATGTATACCTATTGATGGATTTTATTATATAAACTATAATCTACTAATACAAGCATCTTCGATCTTGATGGTGATGACCTTATTTTGGGGGTTAAAACATTTTTTATTTTAGAAATATTCTGTAAACAACCAACCTCATTCTCATGCATCTTACTTTATGATTTGATTCACCGAACTATACGACAACCTTTATTTGATCTATACTTCATATATAAAAATTGTCTTGACACAAAATCAGCTAACACAACATTCAAAACAACCTCCTGGTTCACACCAACCTATTCATCTAAATCGAAGCAGCTTTTGCCCAGCAAAACCGATGTCACTGGTCCCACTATCTCATGGAAGCCCCATCAGTCCTCAAGCTCGAAGTATGCATTTTGGAGTTATACTCTTTAATACGTACACTCTCGTCTATCACCTTTGCCTCACACAAAGGAAACACTTCCTCCAAAACCCTTTCTCAGGGACCTTTCTCCTGTTGAATATATTTTCTTGGTCACATGCTTTGTTAGAATGATAAATGAAGCGATATTACGCTGTTTTCTCTACCGTTTTTTCTAAACCTCTCATAATAAATCATTCAGGTCACTATGGCTCCTGCTGAATTCACTATTATTTAGTCCATACCGTCAAAGGAAAATAGATTTAACAAGCTATGGTGAGGAACATGTGGAGGAAACAAAGTTTTAACGTTAGAGAAATATCAGTGAAATGTCAAGATATTAAAGATTTAACATAAATATAAAGCCATCGAAGGAATATTCGGGATTTGATATGAAACCCATAGTTAAAAATAACATCTTCCTTATTAATGAGTTTTAGGTTTGCTGATGTGAATACATCAATTTTTTGGGAGGAAACATCGGAAAAATCTCATCAAGAAAACGGGCTTCATTAAGGAGTTTGAAAAATAGAGGGGGAATATCATATAGAATATGACATATATATATATATATATATATATATATATATATATATATATATATATATATATATATGTATATATATATAAGTAGATAGATAGATAGATAGCATATACTTATATATACATCTATATATATATATATATATATATATATATATATATATATATATATATATATATATATATATATGTATGTATGTATATATAAATATAAACATATATATATATATATATATATATATGTATGTATATATAAATTTAAACATATATATATATATATATATATATATATATACATATATATATGTATATATATATATATATATATATACATGTTTGTGTGTCTCCCAGTTTGTTTGTCTGTCTGTCTCTGTCTGATTACCTGTCTATCTGTCTATCTGTCTGTCTACCTTACTGACTGCAAGAGGAGGATTTCTGAGTGCAAACACGAAGTAATACATGTATGATCAAAGATAGAGTGAAGATAAAGAACAAAATATACACAAATGCTCTTAATAGCTTACACGATTCGGAGAGCAGCCTATATGAATACATATATATATATATATATATATATATATATATATATATATATATATACATATATATATATATATATATATATATATATATGTATATATATATATATATATATATATATAAATATAAAGAGTGAGAGAGAGAGAGAGAGAGAGAGAGAGAGAGAGAGAGAGAGATGTACAGTATATATATATATATATATATATATATATATATATATATATATATATATATATATATATGTATATATGTATATATATACATATATATGTAAATATGTATATATATATATATATATATATATATATATATATATATACACATATATATATGTGTGTGTTTGTGTGTGTGTGTTTGTGTGTGTGTGTGTGTATTAAGGTTCTATGTCACTTACACCGTAAAGATTTTGGGGTAAATCCAATGTATAAGAAAAAGATTTAAAGATTTGACTAGGCAAGAACAAGCTATTATATATATCCTGATATTACTCGTAATATTGAAATACTGAATTACATCCTTTCTCTTACAAAGAGAGTTTCAAAGTCAAATGAGTTATCTTACACGGATTATTTTACAAAGAGGAAAATTAATTGCTTTGTGTATGTAACATTATATCTTGAAGTCTGATTCTAGGTTATTCTGTGACACATTTGAAACTAGGTTAATTCTGACATGTTTTGTATTACGTGTCTAGATAAATGACTAATATACAGAAGAGATTAAATTTTAGTATTCGTAGCTAATGCTTTAAGTCTTATATAAAGTCAAGTAAAAAGAAAAATGTAATATTTCTTAGAGTGGAGAGAATTAAGGGTTTTTTTCTCATCCTTCCTCGATGCTCCTTAAATCTAAATATCAAACTGTTGACAAAAACAGATTTGAAAACTAAAGCAATGTTCATGGTGTGATGAGAATTTTGGAAAATTCTAAGAAATTCGATTTCAATTGTTTTATTATTAGAAACATTAGAAATGTTTGTTGTATGAAAATTCTGTTTACCAGTAATTGATTAATACTTTTAAAGGCATAAATATTCATAGGATATCACCTGTCTTAAGGGGAGTTGTGAAATTAATCCTACGCACATCTATGCAGAGATAAAATTCAACTTTTAAAGGAAAAAAAGGATTCATGAACAAAGGAAGAATCCTTCACCATTAAATGGGTGAAAATACCTTGCAATGCAAATTCTGTTTTCTTTTTAAAAGAAGCAAATTAAATATTTGTTTTAATCTTTATATGACTTATATGCCATATCTTTTATTCACTAATTTGGAAAGAATAGCAAAATGGATCGTTTTTTCAGTAATTTTAATAGAAAAAAAATGATAAAGGCAGTTATTATTTTTTTAGGATTGGAAACATCATTTCTATTTCCTGTTACCCAATCTTCTTAATTTTTCAAACACAAAGAGTGAATTCTATTTCATTTTCCGCTATAGAAATCACATATTCCTATACCTTTGTATCTGGATTGAAATGATTCCCAATTCTCTTCTATGAAAAAAGTGGAGAAAAGAAAATAAGTCTACATTTTCATTTCCGTTCTACAGAGGAGGAATTTGTTTTCCAGTTAGTCTCATGTCTCCATGAATAACACTTTTCCTCAGTGTGTTAATGACTTACCTATGATAATTCTATGCTGATTATGGAATAAGGTCTAGCAAAGGTAGTCTTATAACGAATATGAATTTGGTACTCTAATTGAGATGGAAGAAAATCTAGTTGAGTGAAGCACACAGCTTAAACTGAATGACAGGAGTTCTCTCTCTCTCTCTCTCTCTCTCTCTCTCTCTCTCTCTCTCTCTATATATATATATATATATATATATATATATATATATATATTTATATATATATATATAAATATATATATATATATATATATATATATATATATATATATATATATATAAATATATCTTAGAGACAGCTTAGCCTGTAAAGTAGAGCTAGCAATCTTATCCTTAAATGTATACAGGAAAAAACGGAAAGCTATCAAAAGAACCTTATAAGAATAAAGGCAAATAGGTTTATGAAAATAAGGATAAAGTAATTCGAAGAAATAAGAAGTTGCATAGGAAGACAGGAGTGGGGAGAAGGGAATATATAAACTGTTAAAAATATTACATTTTTCCATCAGATGATAAAAGGATTGATCTCCACTCCAGTTGAGAATAACGCAAACAGACAAATATCGATTTTATTTAAGACATTTGTGTTTTTATATTTATTATGTCAACACCAACTCTTGAATTCTTAACAACTTTACCAATACTGCTATCTCAAGTGTAAGCGTATATACAAGGTTCTGACATTATAGATGAGAGCATTCAAATTTTGCTCTATTTCCGTTACGTATTAGTTCCCTCAAGCTTGCAATTAATAGAATTCTATAGTATCAAGAGTATATAAGTAAGCTTAGCAAATTAAATAAGTACATAAGCACTGCACTAGACGCAAACTAGACAATTGAACGAAAGATACACGCAGAAACATTCAACACATAAGTGAATCCTTTTCTGGTAAGCCATTGTCTTTACGACAGGAATAAACTCTCAGGGAAACTGATATTCAAAGTAGCCAAATTGCCAGGACATGATACGACCTAATTCCTTTCCATGGCTTTACGCGGACCCGGAGACTAATCAGGGAAGCTGTTGTGGAGATAACCGTTATGAATCGGAACCTGAATCTCTGCCACAGTCGATTCCGTTCAGAGGGAAAGAGGTTCTCTCTTTCTTGGGAGTCTTTTATGGACGATTTTGCACATGGTCTGAGGAATATGTATATTGTATCTGTATTCAAATGAAATACAAAATGTACGATTTCGAATGCTCAAGTCTTTAAGAAATAAATTTAGATATTCAAAACCTTAAACATATTTACGACTTAGTATATGGGCATTTATATGATAGTCATATTTACATACGTAAAGAACACATACACACATATATATTTATGTATATGTATATACATACTAATATATTACATATAATATATAAATATATAAGTATATATATATGTATATATACATATATATATATATATATATATATATATATATATATAAACATATTCATATACATATATATATATATATATATATATATATAAATATATATATATATATATATATATATATACACTGTATATATACATATATATATACTATATATATATATATATATATATATATATACAAACATATACATATATATATATATATATATATATATATATATATATATATATATATACACAAACATAGATATATATACATATATATATATATATATATATATATATATATATATATATATATAAATTAGTATATATATACACATATATATATAAATATATATATATATATATATATATATATATATATATATATAAATTAATACATGTACACATATGTAAAAGATATCTAAACATTGCTGCTTTCATTACAAAACTGGGCTATACTGCACCCGACAGAGTATTCCAACCAGCAGCAATTAAGAGATTCGAGGTTTATCAGGAAACAAAGAGATCTGGACAATCATGCCGGGACCCTTGCCCTAGGTCATTGTTTCTGCTCTTCTTTCTAATTAAAACACCAACAAATAACAGAACTATGAAATGAAAAAGTTTTCATCTCTCTAGGTGTTCTTTTTCAGTTAAATTCATATAAGTTATATAAATTTTTCTCGGTATCATTGTGGAATTGTTATATCATTGCATGACTCAGTTTGGATTTTTATTAGATGGATATTTCTAGGTGCTATTCACTAATGATAAGGAAGATAATTAATTACCTGGATAAAATATTTTTTCCCATAACATTTTATATCTAATATTCTATTACTAGTGTATCCAAGCTATCAAAAATGACGTTTAAATATTTAGATAGGTATGGACATACGCAGAGACAGAGATTCAATTGTTTCCGAACACCCCCCCCCCCCTCCCTTTCCTAACTACAACCAGGTTTTTGGAAATTTTTGGGAGTGTTTGGTATTCAAGTGTGCCATTTATATATATATGTATATATATATATATATATATATATATATATATTTATATATATATACATTAATAAATAAATATATATATATATATATATATATATATATATATATATATAAACTGTATATGTATATATATACATATATATATATATATATATATATATATATATATATATATATATATATATACTGTATGTATGTATATATATATATATATATATATATATATATATATATTTATATATATATATATATATATATATATAAAATTTGAAATAAGTTACAAATATCCTTTAATATCAAAATCACTCTGCCTTGGGATCTCAACAGTTTAAAAACATTCTTTAATAATGAATATTTCTGCCCGGCCAAGGACTCGAACCTATGACCGATAGAAATAAGGATAAACATTTGACTGTTTAGACCAGCCTAACATTTGTTCACTTTTCTATCAGTCATAGGTATTTGTAACTCTTTTGAAAAACATTCTTAATACTATGAAAAAATCTCGATTAACCTTTCTTGACATCCAACAAACTATCATTTTCGTTGAACCGTCCATCGAATAAAAAATGTTAAAAAAAAAAGAGAGAAACCTTTCTTGTGATTTATTGACAATGATTTAAACTGACTTTGATATCGTTAAAGAAGAAACCCTTCCTTTGAGACAAACTTTTGTATAAAGTAAAACTTTATCTATACTCAAATTAATCCTGGGAATATTATAATCCTGAATGCTTACAATTCCGTCTCTCCAAATAATCATCTTCAACTCTATGCCCAGCATAAAAAATTTTTTCAAAACTTCACGACTAAAATTCGCACAAATAAAAATACTTGTTGACAAATAATTGTAATATATCTTTTAATAGCAACATCCACATTTCAACTATATAATTAAATATTGGCTCATCATGGTCTACATATACTCTGTTCATCCTGACTTATTTACAGAGATCATCAGCATCCCTGTCTTGTAGGTGGCATCATTTCTCTCTCTCTCTCTCTCTCTCTCTCTCTCTCTCTCTCTCTCTCTCTCTCTCTCTCAACGATCTTTCAGAATCAGCTTTTTTATATTCACGATTGGCCTATCATTGTCCTAGGAAGACTGTGGTCGTTACTATACTCTATTTTTTTTTTAGCGGTGCATATTTGCACTGACTCACAGGGGTGCCCTTTTAGCTCGGAAAGGTTCCTGATACCTGATTGATCGGAAGTATTTTTGTCCGAACACCTTCACTGTTCTCAAATAATGTGAATCAAAACTTATTTATTAACCTATATTTCTCCATCAGATATATGTTTTGTCAATAAGCAATGTGAAAGAATAAATATATTAAAAAGTATTGTCATGGTAAGTCTAAATTTAATAACACAGTCCGCCGAAGTCAACGACAGCAGCTTATTTTCGGATGCACGCTTTGTAATTTTGTCATTTTTTCTCATATTTTAACACAAATTGGGATAAATTACACTCAGCATAAGTTAAACAAGTTATTATAAACTTTCTTTAAATACCAGAATTTACCAAAAACACGGAATTAATAAAACTCGATATTTGTGAAAACTTATGGGGAGGTAAAAGAACAGCCTGTAGCGGCCTGGCGGGAAAACAATCCCTAAAAAAAAGACTATAGTAAAGGGAAAACAATAATGTTATATATGTATATATATATATATATATATATATATATATATATATATATATATATATATATATACATATATATATATATATATAGAGAGAGAGAGAGAGAGAGAGAGAGAGAGAGAGAGAGAGACTTAATTTATTCTTTTAACCTATAGTGAACCAAAAAAGAGCTTTACTGACATGTATACATATACTAAAGAAATAATGATAAGGTTTATTTTCTTACATATTTACACTCCGGAACGCCCTTATTACATACACAAATTCACAGGTGGATGACGCAACACAGTCAGGCGTTGGCTAATGCACAGTAATATGACCATTTTCTGTTTCCTTATACGATTTGTCTATGTTGATTACGCTGATTATGAGAACATCAAATTACACCATAGTCATACAACTTATCTCATAAAACTATTACTCTTTAAATGATGTTCTCCATTCAAGGAAATACCATTTGGCAGAGCTGTCGCAAACTCATCTCATCAACCTAAACTATGCTGATGATTGTTATTTTGGTCACTTGTGCAGGGACATGACTTCCCATTAATGTGTTCTGATGAAGAAAGGAAATACTAAACACTTTTATAAGTAAATTCAGGTTGCTTCCTATAGCATATGGAAAAATTACACCATTGTCTGATAATATTATTCTTTCCTAATAAGGAAACGATCGTTCGACAATTTACCAACTACCAATTCTCTAGCCCCTGCCTTCTTCACACACTTTTTTGACCCACGTGGTCGTCAAATAATTGAATATATTAGTTTGGACAAGGTGCCTCTGATGCCATCTATTAGCGGTAATGTAAAACTCGTTATGACGTGAGGGATAGAGCTAGAGGAGGCGATGTTGTTATGCCTTTCAGAATATAACAATATTGTTATCCTACGTAGTTTTTAATAAAAATACATGTCATTCCATGAAACATATTAATTATCTTTTGGTTCCATAAAAAGATTAATAAAATTAGATCAAATAGCTATGTAATTACCTGATTGCCTCGCCGACTTCAGTACATGTGGCATATCTGGCTACCCTCCTCTGACCCCCAAATATAATTGAACTAACGATTGTTTGCTGAGGAAATATTTCTGTGATATTGCTTGTGAAATTTGGAATTTCCTAAGAATAAAGTTGTGGCCACACATCAAGGAACATCCAGTTCGCGTGAGTTTGTTTTATAGCAATTTTGTGCCCAAATAACAACAGAAATGGGGTAAGGAAAATTATAATGACTGGATGATTGGGATAATTAGCAATTTGATACTCTATTGCTAAGGCCATCTATTGGCCATGAAAGTAAACAATGTGTAGAACTCTTTAATCCTTGCATTCTGGAACCTTCCTTGACGTCATTTTGGGTTTAAAATAGCCAAAAATAGGCTATGTAATTGGAACTACATATGATTTATACCTGCTACACATATTTCTACATAAGTATCATCTATCACCCTTTTCAAATTGGATAGAATCATTCATTTGAATGTAACAGGGGACGTGTGCTGCCATCTTTCAGCAAGACGTAGATACACTATGATTCTATTCAAATTTGGAGAAGTTGCCAAAACATACTTTCATCGTTTTTCTTTTTATAATTGATATATCAAAAATTCATAATTCCAATAATACTATTTTCTTCTGATTTTTAGGGTTCTATGTTATTGTAGTTAATGTAAAATACAGATATGTATTGCAAAAATGTATAAGGCGCATTCCAATATTCCAAAAGCAAAGAGTTGGAACTCAGCCATCAAATTAAAAACCTCAAATTTAACCAAGATATATTCCTGTCAGCAGCAAATACGTTGTTAGCTAATCATAAGCTTAATTAAGGATATCAGTCCTCTGTACAGTGTGCCTTGTTACATGTAGGTCCATACAGTAACCTATCTTGGCAAAATAGTACTCAGAATTCAATTACACTTAGATTAATGGCGGTGTTACACTCGAACGTTTTAAATGGATAAAAGGTACTCATATTGCTTCTAAGTGTTGAAACAAAATAAGATTCATATATTATGTGAGTTTTCTATTGATTTTATTTAATTTTTTCACAAAAATTATTTCTTCACAAATAGGTTTGATAAAATGCAAGGCGTATAATGAAAGTTGCTTCAGAAAACCTAGCGAACACATTTCTATGAATTATGACTTTGATCAGCGCAATCACGTTTACTGACATAGCACAGAGACCAGTGAGGGAGAATTAATATTCAAATAGTGCTCATAATCAATTAGCACAAGGAATATTGTAATATAATTTCACTCGGCAAAGTCCATAGCCTTCCGACTAAAAGAGTTCCGCTCTCCTATCGCAGAACAATAATTTTATATCTGTTGTTATCAAACGTCGAGGGAGATTGGGCATGTCCCTCCAGGAGGCCTTATTCAGGTATTTCATTTCCTGGCGCCAGATGAAATAGCGGACACCTCCTCAGTTTGGGTGTTTGTTTTTAGATTGTCCTACTTTGCGTTGGCAGCCCGTAAGCGAAAAGTTATTTGGCAGCGAAGATTATTAATAAAGAATCTTTAGGGTTATCGGACAGAGAAGATGGTTCTGATATTAATTATATTTCAATTATTTGAACCAGAAAAGGGTAAATTACATTAAAAAGGGATTTGAAAAGGCTAGAAACCCTTCCCTCACATAGCAGTCTCCTTCTCTCCCCCCACCTCCCAACCATCAGCCTCGCCTCCCACCCGTAAAGCGGAAAATGTAAGGTTTGAACCCGCTTAATCGAACTGACATGTTCGATGCACGAGAAGATGTTTGCTTAATCTGATCATGACATAGGTTACTAGCCCGTATTCAGGTGATGCGGTATACCCTTGACAACAGGCCACGTATAACATTCGATTGCTTTAGGCACATGTAATCTTAGGCCTACCTGATTCTGTTAAAATTACTTTTAGGGCAATTTTTAAAATGTATTTATAATTAAAATGGGAGTTGCTCATTTGACAACGAAGAATTATATCATTAGATATTCTTATATTTCTATTAACTTATTTTCTATATTTGTCTTTATGATACTACTAATAATAATACCAATTACCTAATATCGTAAGAGGGTCTGCCCCTCTCTTTTATTCTTCTCCTGTACTTCACTTTCTCCCTATTTCCTTAATCTTTCCCATACCGAGTACCTGCCTTTGAGCTATTAACTGGATTGTATCCAGGGGTACTCTTCCTTTCCCCATATTCCCCACTTCCCTATTCTTATTATTATTATTATTATTTGTCTTCCTCGTACTGCATGATAACGGTATGTAGATGTGAACATGTCTTTTAAACTGGAACTGAAGATTGATATATTATGTAATAAACTTTTTTCTTAGAAAATATAATTTACACAGGATGACACTCATATGAGCATGAATTTAACATTTGTGTACATTATGTACACACTATTTCCAATATTCATCCTCATTAAAGACAATTTCACCGAATATTGCATGAAAATATTACAAAACATAAACACAAGAGAAAGTCAGCAAAACATGGTGAATATCTCTCTCTCTCTCTCTCTCTCTCTCTCTCTCTCTCTCTCTCTCTCTCTCTCTCTCTCTCTCTCTCTCTTAAAGAGGCGGAAGTGGAGCATATAGTTGGCAAGCCAGGACGCTCATCTATTATGGAGCATTATGATCGACCCTTGTTCAAACTCCTTTCACGCCTTCCTGCTTCACGCTCTATTTCACTTGAGTTTATCTAGAGATACAAGATTCTATTACTACGGAATTCGGGGGTTAGAAGGAGTGATGGGACACATTTTTTTTTTAATTTGCATGTTTTATTTGTTGGTGTACAGCTTATTCACATCACTATGCTCATGGAATTCTATTTTGTATTGGTTATCATCGCAGGGAATAGCCTATATAATAAAGAACAAGTGTCTGGTTTTATATATATAAATATATATATATACTGTATATATATATATATATATATATATATATATATATATATATATATATATATATATATATATATGTATGTATATATGTGTGTGTGTGCGTACGTATGTATATAATATATATATATATATATATATATATATACTGTGTGTAGATGTACAGTATATAGATACCTGGTATATATATATATATATATATATATATATATATATATATATATATATATATATATATATATATACATACATATATATACATATATATACATACATATATATATATATATATATATATATATATATATATATATGTGTGTGTGTATATATGGTCAAGCTCAGCTCTCTCTGTCCCTTGGTTAAGGGAAGAGGGGATAGTCATACCCTACTGAGAGGAGGTGCGTGTGCGTGTGCGTGTGTATGCACATCTATCTAATATTTAGCTGCCATTATTGACAGGTTGCGTACACTAGTATATAGTATAATCCTTCTTTTCTTTGATGGTTCATATTCATTTAGAATTGAAAGTTTTTTTTATAATTGTTTATGTCTTCCGTACTACTGTCTTCTATATTAAACAAAGAAATAAGTAAAAGTATTATGGTCTAATGGTTTTATCGTGATCAGCAAATTTTCCTT
>NC_090726.1:3761213-3768713 GCF_036898095.1 Palaemon carinicauda
TATATATATATATATATATAATCAGCGCCCAAGCCACCTCTCCATCTAAGCTAGGACCAAGAAGGGGAAGGCAATGGCTGATGATGACTCAACAAATAGACCTATACTTTCCCCAAAAAATCCAATCCTTAGCTAACAAAGATGGTGAGGTTACAGCGACCAAAAAATCTAACGAGTTTCAGCGGGATTCGAATCCTAGTCTGGCATTCACCAGTCAAGGAAGTTACCGCTTCAGACACAACAACCCGGTTCTCTGGATCTTGTCTTTTTCCTGGCAGTCTTTTAAGGGCGATTTTGCACATGGTCTGAGAAGTATGTTTAATGTATCTGAATTCAAAGGAAATAAGCATGGGGAAATTCAAATGCTCAAACATTTCAGAAATAAATCTAGATATTAAAAAGCGTTAACATATTTATGTCTTAGTAGACGGACATTTAAAAGTTGGTCATATTTATATACTTAAAAAAACATACACACATATTTATTTATACATATGTATTTATATTTACATATAATATATATATATATATATATATATATATATATATATATATATATATATATATATACATATATATATATATATATATATATACATATATAAAAGATTTCTAAACATTGCTGCTTTCATTACAAAACTGAGCTATACTGCACACGACAGAGTAATCCAACCAGCAGCAATGAAGAGATTCGAGGTTTATCAGGAAACAAAGAGATCTGGACAATCATGCCGGGACCCTTGCCCTGGGTAATTGTTTCTGCTCTTCTTTCTAATTAAAACACCACCAAATATCAGAACTACGAAATGAAAAAGTTTTAATCTCTCTAGGTATTCTTTTTCAGTTAAATTCATATATGTTACATAATTTTTTCTCGGTAATATTGTGGAATTGTTCTATCATTGCATGACTGAGTTTGGATTTTTATTTGATGGATATTTCTAGGTGCTTTTCACTAAGGGTAAGAAAGATAATTAATTATCTGGATAAAATATTTTTTTCCCATAAAATTTTATATCTAATATTCTATTAATAGTGTATCCAAGATATCAAAAATGACGTTTAAATATTTAGATAGGTATGTATACATACATATATATATATATATATATATATATATATATATATATATATATATATACATATGTATATATATATATATATATATATATATATATATATATATATATATACTGCATATGTATCTATATATACATATATATACTGTATGTATATATATATATATATATATATATATATATATATATATATTAAAATTTTGAAATAAGTTACAAATATCCCTTAATATCAAATTCACTCTGCCTTGGGATCTCAAAAGTTTAAAAAAATTCTTTAATAATGAATATTTCTGCCCGGCCAAGGACTCGAACCTATGACCGATAGAATTAAGGATAAACATTTGACTGTTTAGACCAACCTAACCTTTATTCCCATTTCTATCATTCATGGGTATTTGTAACTCTTGAAAAACCTTTTTGATGCTATGAAAAAATCTCGATTAACCTTTCTTGACGTCCAACAAATTACCATCTTTGTTAACCTTTCCATCGAATAAAAAATGTAAAAAAAAATAGAGAAACATTTCTTGGGATTTATTGGTAATGATTTAAACTGACTGATATCGTTACATCAGAAATCCTTCCTTTGAAAGAAACTTTTGTATAAAGTAAAACTTTATCTATACTCAAATTAATCCTGGGAATATTATAATCATGGACGCTTACAATTCCGTCTCTCCAAATAATCATCTTCAACTCTATGCCCAGCACCAAATTTTTTCAAAACATCACGATTGAAGTTCGCACAAATAAAAATACTTGTTGACGAATAATTGTCATGTATCTTTTAATAACAACATCCATATTTCACCTATATAATCAAATATTAGCTCATCAAGGTATGTATATACTCTGTCTATCCTGACTTATTTGCAAAGATCATCAGCATCCCTGTCTTGTAAGGGGCATCTCTCTCTCTCTCTCTCTCTCTCTCTCTCTCTCTCTCTCAACGATCAACAGAATCAGCTTTTTTTATATTCACAATTGTCTTAGAGAGAGAGAGAGAGAGAGAGAGAGAGAGAGAGACTTAATTTATTCTTTTAACCTATAGTGAACCAGGAAACCGCTTTACTGACATGCATAGATATACTAAGGTAACAATGATAGGGTTTATTTTCTTACAGATTTACACTCCGGAACGCCCTTATTACATACACAAATTCACAGGTGGATGACGCAACAGAGTCAGGTGGGGCGAAGACACAGAAATGTGACAATTTTCTGTTTCGTTATACGATTTGTCTATGTTGATTACGCAGATTATAAGAACATCAAATTACACCATAGTCATGCACCTTCTCTCATATAACTATTACTCTTTAAATTATATTAATCTATAATAAATAATGATATTCTCCATTCAAGGAAATACCATTTGGCAGCGCTGTCGCAAACTCATCCCATCAACCTAAACTATGCTGATGATTGTTACTTTGGTCACTTGTACAGGGACATGACTTCCCATTCATGTGTTCTGATGAAGAAAGGAAATACTAAACACTTTTATAAGTAAATTCAGATTGCTTCCGATAGCATATGAAAAAATTACACCATTTTCTGATAAAATTATTCATTCCTAATAAGGAAACGATCGTTGGACAATTTACTAACTACCAATTCTCTAGCCTCTACCTTCCTCACACACTTTTTTGACCCACGTGGTCGTCAAATAATTGAATATATTAGTTTGGACAAGGTGCCTCTGATGCCATCTATTAGCGGTAAAGTAAAACTCGTTACGATGTAAGGGAGAGAGCTAGAGGAGGCGGCTATGTTATGCCTTTCAGAATGTAACAATATTGTTATTCTACGTGGTTTTTAATAACAATACATGTCATTCCATGAAACCTATTAATCATCTTTTGGTTTCATAAAAAGATGAATAAAATTAGTTCAAATAGCTATGTAATTACTTGATTTCCTCGCCGACTTCAGTACATGTGGCATATCTGGCTACCCTCCCCTGACCCCCAAATGTAATTGAACTAACGATTGTTTGCTGAGGAAATATTTCTGTGATATTGCTTGTGAAATTTGGAATTTCCTAAGAATAAAGTTGTGGTCACACATAAAGAAACAAAGTTCGCGAGAGTTTATTTTATAGCAATTTTGTGCCCAAGTAACAAAAAAAATGGGGTAAGGAAAATTGTAATGAGTGGATGATGGGGATAATTAGCAATTTGATACTCTATTGCTAAGGCCATCTATTGGCCATGAAAATAAACAATTTTTAGAACTCTTTAATCCTTGCATTCTGGGACCTTCCATGACGTAATTTTCGGTTTAAAACAGCCAAAAATAGCCTACTTAATTGGAACTAGCCTACATATGATTTGTACCTGCCACACATATTTCTACATTAGTATCGATCTATTACCCTTTTCCAGTTGGATAGAATCATTCACATGATTGTAACAGGGGACGTGTGCTGCCATCTTTCGGCAAGACGTAGATACACTATGATTCTATTTTTATTTGGAGAAGTGTGTGGTTGCCAAAACATACTTTCATGTTTTTTTTTTCTATAATTGATATATCAAAAATTCATAATTCCAATAATACTATTTTCTTCTGAGTTTTAGGGTTCTAAGTTATGGTAGTTATATGTAAAATACAGATAATATGTATTGCAAAAATATATAGGGCACATTCCAATATTCCAAAAGCAAAGAGTTAGAATTCAGCCATCGAATTAAAAACCTCAAATTTAACCAAGATATGTTCATGTCCGCGGCAAATACGTTGTTAGCTAATCATGAGCTTAATAATGGATATGAGTCCTCTATAAAGTGTGCCTTTTTACATGTAGGTCCATACAGTAATTTATCTTGGCAAAATAGTACTCACAATTCAATTACACTTAGATTAATGGCGGTGTTACACTCGAACGTTCTTAAATGGATAAAAGGTACTCAGATTGCTCCTAAGTGTTGAAACAAAATAAGATTCACAGATTATGTGAGTTAATTCTTAAAGGTCTCTGTTTTCCATTGATTTTATTTAACTTTTTCACAAAGATTTCTTCACAAATAGGTTTAATAAAATGCAAGGCGTATAATGAAAGTTGTTTTAGAAAACCTAGCGTACACATTTCTATGAATTGTGACTTTGATCAGCGCAATCACGTTTACTGACATAGCACAGAGACCAGTGAAGGAGAGTTAGTACTTAAATAGCGCTCATAATCATTAGCACAAGGAATATTGTAATATCATAATTTCACTCGGTGAAGTCCATAGCCTTCCGACATTAAGACTTCCATTCCCCTATCGCAGAACAATAATTTTATATCTGTTGTTATCAAACGTCGAGGAAGGGTAGGGCATGCCCCTCCAGGAGGCCTTATTGGGGTATTTCATTTCCTGGCGCCAGATGAAATAGCGGACACCTCCTCAGTTTGGATGTTTGTTTTTAGATTGTCCTACCTTGCGTTGGCAGCCCGTAAGGATTATCGGACAGAGAAGGTGGCTCTGATCTGATATCAATTATATTTCACTTATTTGAACCAGAAAAGGGTAAATTACATTAAAAAAGGACTTAAAAGGGCTAAAAACCCTTCCCTCACATAGCAGTCTCCTTCTCTCCCCCCACCTCCCAACCATCAGCCTCGCCTCACACCCGTAAACCGGAAAATGTAAGGTTTGAACCCGCTTAATCGGCCTGAGAGTTCGATGCACGAGAAGATGTTTGCTTAATCTGATCATGACATAGGTCACTAGCCCGTATTCAGGTGATGCGGTATACCCTTGACAACAGGCCATGTAGAACATTCGATTGCTTTAGGCACCTGTAGTCTGAGGCCTACCTGACTCTGTTAAAATTACTTTTAGGGCAATTTTTAAAATGTATTTATAATTGAAAGGTGAGTTGGTCATTTGACAACGGAGAATTATATCATTTGATATTTTTATATTTTTATTAACTTATTTTCTATATTTGTTTTTATGATACTACTAATAATAACACCAATTCCCTAATATCGCAAGAGGGTCTGCCCCTCTCTTTTATTCTTCTCCTGTACTTTACTTTCTCCCTATTTCCTTAATCTCTCCCATACCGAGTACCTGCCTTTGAGCTATTAACTGGATTGTATCCAATAGTATTCTTCCTTTCCCCATATTCCCCACTTCCATATTCTTATTATTTCATTATTATTTGTCTCCCTCGTACTGCATGATAACAGTATGTAGATGTGAACATGTCTTTTAAACTGGAACTGAAGATTGATATAATATGTAATAAACTGTTTTCTTGAAAAATATCATTCACATAGGATGACACTCATAAGAGCATGAATTTGACATTTGTGTACATTATGTACACACTATTTCCAATATTCATCCTCATTAAAGACAATTACACCGAATATTGCATGAAAATATTACTAAACATAAACACAAGAGAAATTCTGCAAAACATGATGAATCTCTCTCTCTCTCTCTCTCTCTCTCTTAAAGAGGCGGAAGTGGAGCATGTAGTTGGCAAGCCAGGACGCTCATCTACTATGGAGCATTATGATCCACCCTTGTTCAAACTCCTTTCACGCCTTCCTGCTTCATGCTCTATTTCACTTGAGTTTGTTTAGAGATACAAGATTCTATTACTACGGTATTTGGGGGCTGGAAGGAGTGATGGGACGCATCTTTTTTTTCTACTTTTTTTTTTATTTGTATGTTTATTTGTTGGTATACAGCTTATTCACATCACTATGCTCATGGTTTCTATTTTTTATTGGTTATCATTGCAAGGAGTTTTATTTGTCTCCTCTATATAATAAAGAGGAAGTGTCTGGCTATATATATATATATATATATATATATATATATATATATATATATATGTATATATATATACATGTACATATATATATATATATGTATATGTGTGTATGTATATATATATATATATATATATATATATATATATATATATATATTCGGTCACGCTCAATTCTCCCAGTCCCTCGGGTAGGGGGAGATGAAATAGTCATACCCTAGTGAGAGGGGTGGTGCGTGTGCGTATACGTGCACATTTATCTAAATAGCGCCCATTTATTGTCGGGTCCTATACTCTAGTATGTAATATAATCCTTCTTTGCTTCGATGATTCATATTCGTTTAAAATTAAAGGTTTTCCTTTTTTCATAAGTTTATATGTTTTCCATATTACAGTTTTCTATATTGAACAAAGAAATAAGGAAACATATCATCGTCTAATGGTTTTATCAAGAACAACAAATTTCCCTTCTTAAACGATGCAGATGTGTCAGATTATGATTTTTGCAACACTGAGGTCAGTTATTGTGTTTTATCTTTTATGATTGTATTTTATTCCTACTATATTCGAGCGTGTTCACGAAAATTGGAAAATTAAATTGATTCCATTAAAACGAAAAACAGTAATTTCGATCTAATCTTCATCTTGATTTTTTAAACTAAGCCTTTTCCTTATTGATTTTACTTTTGATGGATAAATTTATCGAAATTATATTTACCTTTTTTCTTAAGAATTTTTCGTCTAATCCTGTTTATTTTTTTTAATTGTATTATTTCTTTCTTTATCAACCAACTGCCGAACTCCATTATGATATCCCTTCCAACTGTGTTTCCTTTTTAATTATTTTTCTATATATCCCTTATATGTAGAAGTTCACATCACTAATACTAATATTCATAAACTTATTTATATTCTTATTCCTATGTAGGCATTCCGTTCCATTTTTCCTACAGGTAACACACTTACCTCCCTTCAATAACATCTGCTAAACCTCTTCACGTATTCAACATTTCATTAGCAACATTCCTTTTTGATATACGAACTATTCTCCATGAGGGCTGCTGTTTTACACAAGTTTTCACATTTCTGGATTCAAGTGAGTCTCACACTACTAAAGACCCTTAGCATAGCTATCAATGTTATTTACTTTGACATTGATATATTTTATCGCTTAAATGTGTATATGTATCCCTATGCTTATATCTTATTAAATAAACTATAATCTACCAGTATCTTCTATCTTGATAGTAATGATGACCAGATTTTGATGGGTTTAAAAGTTTATTGGCCATTCATAAATGGCAGAGGCAAGGGACAGTGACATCGCCCTATCAAGTTGGACAATGCCCTATAGGCTGACCATATATATATATATATATATATATATATATATATATATATGATCAATGGCCAAGCCCCCTCTCCAACCAAGAAAGGACCAAGGAGGGCCAGGCAATGGCTGCTAATGACTCAGCAGGTAGACCAATAAGCTTCCCAAAAAACCACACTCTTAGTTCACAAGGATTGTGAGGTTGCGTACACTACAAGAGCAAACGACTTTGAGCAGAACACGAACCCCAGTCTGGCGATCACTAGACAGAAACGTTTACCAATAGGCCATTCTGTAATCAACTCATCTCATTCA
>NC_090726.1:3776213-3806213 GCF_036898095.1 Palaemon carinicauda
TGTAGTTGTTTTTTGAGGTTTATACAATTATACGGACTTTGAAGTTATCTGACCGTTCACAGATGGCTTATGGCTAATACTATTAACAGCAACATTCAAGTATTTGAAGGAGCTCGGGAGGACATCATTATGGATTTAGAGATGTCTAGTAGCAGCGATGACGACCAACCTTTTATCACAGTTGAAAGCAAGAAAATGAAGAAAAGGAAAATGAGCAGTGTTGTTGTATCTAATGGGATGTCTGATGATAAACGAAAGAAGTTTTTAGGTGAAGGCTCTACTACGAATCATCTAAAAGATGGTAAAGTTATTAATGCTAAAAGACCTTGGCTGTATTTTCCGAGGAATGTTTTGGGCTTCCATGATCAGGTTCGTTGGGCAGTTCGGCTGTCCAAGTGTTATCCGGAATTTGAGGTTCTATTTAAGGAAGGGAGAAACATCCCATATATTACAGTAAAGGATGAGGTAGCTGTTGGTTTTTTAACAAAAAGTGGCTTTGAAAATATTGTAATGGAAAAACCAAAGGAACTGTATGGTGCATGTACAAAGGTAATTATTTTTGATTACCCTACTTACTTGGACCCAGAAGATGTTTTAGTTGACGACCTATTTATATGGGCAAAGCGTAGAGTAGTTAAAGTTGACGGCGAGTCTGTCCCTAAACCACAATTAATTGCACTCATCAAGGGTCCGCCAATAGAGAGAGTATTTATCAAGTGCCTTGGTTATAAACGTGTTGCAGTGTTCATTGACAACCCTGTCATGTGTTATAAGTGTTGCAGGTGGGGTCATATGGCCTGGAAGTGCCTGAATGACCATCGCTGTCGATTTTGTGGTAAGTCGCACGAGTCGAAGGTGTGTGGTGACAAAATCAAAGAAAAGGAAAAAATTGAACCAAAGTGCTGCAATTGTGGAGGTGCTCATAATGCTAGCTCTAGTGTGTGTCCCCGAATGCCCAAAAGTGATCGTTCACTTAAGACAAATAATGGAAATCTAAGAAGTGATAGTTCTGGTGTTATTAATACTCAGGTTCCAGTGGCTAGTGAAAATTTCTGGGAAAAGCGTATGGAACAGCAAAACCAAATTTTGGTCAAGAATAAATCCCCTGAGGAGACTCAATTTCATTATAATAACTTTATCTCGGAGTTTCGTAAAGAGATAGCAGAACTGAAACAGGCAGTGTTAGCTATTAAGAATACTATGAATAGTATATATTTGCAAAATAAAAAGGTGGTTGTTAATGAAAGGGTGACTCAAAATGTTGTGGTTTCAGAGGTACATGACAATAGTGGTGAAAGCACAGTTACATGCGAGGCTGGTTTGTCAGCTAATAAGCCAGATTATGTGGAAAACGTGGTCGGAGATTTTACAATCATTCTTGATTCGATAACCGAGTATATGGAAAGTCCAACCAATCAGCTAAAAATGAATATTCTTCATTCTGCAAGCAAGTTAAGAAAGAGTATTTCTCAAAATGGCACATAAACTCCATATTATATCCTGGAATATAAATAGTTTAAGAAAACGAATTACTGATTTGCATGCTTATACTCAGTCTACAAACGTTGATATAATAGCTTTGCAGGAAGTAGGTAGAAATGTTTCCTCACTCCAAATTAACGGTTACAATCATTTTGAATTACAAGCTAATGAGTCCACGAATTGCAGAGGTTTAACTATTTACATAAAAAATAATATTCCAGCTTCGTATTACTTTGCTAGTAAAGTCAATGGTACTGAGTGTTTGGCTATTAAAGTAGCGCTTAAAGATGCAGAAATATATATCGTTAATATTTATGTACATGCGGATTCTTTGGCTATTGAGGACCTACCTGATGTAATTTTTTCTGAGGATTGTGTATTACTTGGTGATTTAAATGCTAGACATAGTGCTCTTGGTAGTTGCTCCCGAAATCACAATGGGATTATTTTAAATAGATTTTTAGATTCGGTTGAAAATGCGTCTGTACTTGGTAATTGTGAAGCAACACATGTTAGAGGAGGCAGGCTTGATTATGCTATACTTTTCAACATGCCTGGAGTACAGACAGATTTCTCTGTTGTAACCACTTTACTAAGTGATCATTTTGCTCTTAGAATTAGTTTTTATTTAGAAAAGATTTCACTTATTAACAATGGAACTAGATACGTATTGCATGACAGGCAGAAAGATGATTTTATAGAAAAAGTAAGTGACTGGTACAAAGAGTATAAACTGCTAGGTATTGAGGATGAAAATGTTTTCCTTGAGGATCTGCTAGCAGTAATAGAATCTATACTTTACAAACCACAGAAAAAACCTAATTCTGCCAGTAATCATAAACCTAGGTATCATAATGACAAAATAGTGAAAGGCTGGAACAAGTTGCTACGAAAATGCCATAGGGAATGGTCTAAAGACCAGAATATGCAATCCAGAGAAACAATGGTTACAGAGGCTGAACATGCTACAAAAAAGAGGCAAGAGGTTAGAAGTAAGTATTGGGAAGGTTTTTTACGCGACATCTCATTTTCAAAATCCCTACGTCAAATTTGGGATGGTGTCAATAAAGTAAGGGGGGTAAAAAGAAAGACAAATGCACATCCTAATGCCAGAGAAAAAGCAGAGGCATTAGCCGCCAAATGGTCGTATGCGTCGAACTTAGATTCTCTACCTCGAGATATACAGGAAAGCCTTAGGAAGTTACAGAAACAAAGACGTAGACTAGTTTGTATGCAGAAGAACTTAATGGATGACACCTGTATTCCTTTCACCAGGGATGAAATGTTGAATAGTGTTAAGAAGGGGAAGTCAACAGCTCCAGGTAAAGATGGCATAACATACGATATTATAAACTGTCTTATAGCAATGGAGGACAGTCCTCTTTTAGCATTGTTCAATTTATCATACAGTAATGGTCGCTTACCTATTAAATGGACAATTGCCCTCATGATACCTGTACCTAAGGGAAATAATGATTACAGACCTATCTCATTGACTTCTTGTTTATCAAAAACTATGGAACGTATGGTTTTAAATAGGTTGTTGTATAAAGTTGACGGGCTCCTTTCTCCGAATCTTTATGGTTTTTTGAGGAACAAGAGTACCTCTGATTGCGTATTAAAAAGCCTTAGTACTGCTGGTGTCAACTGTAGAATGTTTTTAGATTTAAAGGGAGCCTTTGATAAAGCCAATAAGGATGTAATATTGGAGTGTCTTGTTAAAAAGGGTATAAAGGGCAAGCTACTGATGTGGATTTCACAATATTTGAGTAACAGAAGGGGAACTGTTATGTTTCAGGGTTACGAGTCCACTGAAAAGTATTTTGAACTTGGTACTCCACAAGGGGGTGTGCTTAGCCCCATGATTTTTAATATATTGATGGACGAAATTGCAAGTTATAAATTTCATGGAAATTCACAAGTAATCATTTATGCGGATGACATTCTCATACAATGCAAATCAGAGGAGACTTTGAGTATCGTGTTGACTGAAATGTCAGATCTTTGTATATCTTTAGGTCTTGTGGTAAATGAGAGTAAGACAAAATATCAATCACGAATAGTAAGTGATAAAGAATTCTGGCTGAATGGAGTAAAACTAGAAAGAGTAACAATTTATAAATATTTGGGTATGTATATTGGTTTTGGTAAAATAATGGATCAAATTACCTATGTGAAGAACATCTGTACATCTCGGCTTAAGCCGTTACGTGTTTTGTCAAATCGTGGTAACGGTGTTGGTATTCCAATATTAAGGTCTGTATATCTTGCCACTATTAGAAGTATCATAGACTACTCGGCTCCAGTTTTATGTAGTTTTTCAGATAAAGATCTTCGCCCCTTGGAATTGTTGCAAAACGAAGCTATGAGGGTAATATTAGGTTGCCCTAGAACTGCAAGGATTGAAATAATGCGAATGGAGCTGAATTTCCCGCGTGTTACTCAAAGAATAAGAGAGTTGGCAGTCTCCTCAATTATAAGACTGATTAGACAGAATGATAGGCATTTCAAAATTATTATAAATAGATATGTGAAAGGCGTTCCAGGATTCTTCACACTGAATGAATATTCACGAAAGCTTTGTAAAATATTGAATGACTATAATGTTTTTGATTTCTGTGTACCTTTGCCAAGTTCACGTCTAATAAAACCTTGGATTACTGAGAAAGTAGATATAAGTATAGAGCAACTTGATTTGAGAAAAAGGGACAGCAATCCCCTTGAACTTAAACAGCTGTTTTTGGAAAAGATATCTCGATACCCAAAGGATACGGCGATTCATGCTTATTGTGATGGTTCCGTTACCGGATGTCGAGCTGGTCTTGGTGTTGTAATTAGAGAATTTTTTGAATTTGGTTATAGTACAGAGGAGAGAATATCTAAGCGTATTGGCGATCATAGCTCATCTACCACTGCTGAGCTGTTTGCCATATATGAGTGTTTGAAATTTGGAATGCATAAAGAAAAATCTATAATATGTTTTGTTGACAGTCAGAGTGCTCTTTTGGCTTTAAATGCCAAATTACCTTCAGATGAGGAAATAGTTACCAAATGCAACGAGTACATTTCTGTCATAAAAGGGTCAGGATACAGAGTAAAATTCGTCTGGATACCCTCACATTGTGGTATATATTTTAACGATGTTGCTGATGAATTAGCAAAACAGGGGTGCAATAAAGAATCTATAGATTACGCCACTTTAGTTAGTATGAGGAAAATAAAGTCACACATGGCAAGAGTAAGGGAAGGTTGGAATATTGAGATTGCTAGGGCAATCATGAGTAACGGCAGTAACAGTATGTCTCATTATGATTATGTAAGTAACAATACACGTTTTACTTATGGAAAGTCTTCAGCTAAATATGATGGAATTGTTATGAGACTTAAACTAGGCTATAAATACTATTGGGAATATAAGAGTGGAGAGGGTATCCCTTGTAAATTATGTGACGCTGCAAACTCACACACACTGCAACATTACATTATGGAATGTAGTTCTTTGGCAGAATTTAGGAATCTTGATGATAATTTTGAACAAATGGTGTGTTTTTTCATTAATAATAATTTGTACAAGAATATTGCAAATAAATTTAAAAAAACTGATATAAGGTACTAAAATTGTGAAGTTACTATATTACTTTTTATTTGTATAATGTTTTGTGTTTGCTGCAGTAATATGGAATTTGAAATGGAAGTGGTTGTTCTCTGTACATTAAATAATAGTTCTCCTTTTATGTGAAAACGGTCTGTAAAATGTATTTTATGTAAAAAATGTTTTGGTTATTTTGTAATGTGTAATGTAGCTTTCAAATTTATTATAACAGGGACTCCTCGTGGTTCCAAATACACGCGATTTCTGTGGCGCGAGGTAGCAGGTCGAGCGCACCTTCGCCTTTGGAATCGTGGTGTTTGGCATCGCGGCGGGTCCGTTTTTGTTGCGGCGGGTTTTGGTGTCGTTTCCTTGTTGAATGATTGTTTTTGTGATGAATTTGTCAAGTGTGTGCATATTTTCTTGAGTCCTGGACGGTTTTGGGAGGCTGGCCTCTTCGTGGTCTTGTTGTCGGCTCGCACCGTCGGGCCCAGAATCGTAATTGTCATTGCTTTATCAAATTATAACTATGATTAATTTATATGTAATTTCAGTCTGTGTAATAAATATATAAGGTTTGTGCTAATGTACTTTGGGTAAATGTGAAATTATTCATGTAGGTGTTTTCAGTTGTAAAAACTGTTACTAATTGTATTTTTTGGGTCATGTAAATTATTACTAGGTTTTACCTTTGTATTTAGCTTTTGTTCATTTATGTATATTAAAGATAATTTATGTAAATTAAAGATAGAGTGGGCTGTCTAGCAAGACTAACAGCTCCTTTTGACCACTTTTTGTCAATAAATTTTTTGAATTTGAATTTGAATTTGACATGGACATGACTTCCCATTCATGAGTTCTGATGAAGAAAGGAAATACTAAACACTTTTATAAGTAAATTCAGGCTGCTTCTGATAGCATATGAAAAAATTACACTATTTTCTGATAAAAGTATTCATTCCTAATAAGGAAACGATCATTCGACAATGTACCAACTACCAATTCTCTAGCCTCTACCTTCCTCACACAATTTTTTGACCCACGTGGTCGTCAAATAATTGAATATATTAGTTTGGACAAGGTGCCTCTGATGTCATCTATCGGCGGTAAAGTAAAACTCGTTACGATGTAAGGGAGAGAGCTAGAGGAGGCGGCGGTGTAATGCCTTTTACGTAGTTTTTAATAACAATACATACCATTCCATGAAACATATTAATTATCTTTTGGTTCCATAAAAAGATTAATGAAATCATATCAAATAGCTATGTAATTACCTGATTGCCTCGTCGACTTCAGTACATGTGGCATATCTGGCTACCCTCCCCTGACCCCCCAAATGTAATTGAACTAACGATTGTTTGCTGAGGAAATATTTCTGTGATATTGCTTGTGAAATTTGGAATTTCCTAAGAATAAAGTGGTGGCCACACAAAAAGGAACATCAAGTTCACGTGCGTTCGTTTTACAGCAATGTTGTGCCCAAAATAACAACAGAAATGGGGTAATGGAAATTATAATGAGTGGATGATGGGGATAATTAGCAATTTGATACTCTACTGCTAAGGCCATCTATTGGCCATGAAAATAAGTAATGTGTAGAACTCTTTATTTCTTGGATTCTGGAATCTTCCATGACGTCATTTTGGTTTTAAAATGGCCAAAAATAGCCTACCTAATTAGAACTGCATATAATTCATACCTGCCACACATATTTCTACATAAGTTTCAATCTATCACCCTTTTCCAATTGGATACAGTCATTGACATGAATGGAACGAATAACGTGTGCTGCCATCTTTGCACAAGATGTAGAAACACTAATTCTATTTAAATTTGGAGAAGTGTGTGGTTAATAAAACATACTTTCATTGTATTTTTTTTATAATGAATGTCTAAAAAATTCATAATTCCAATAATACTAGTTTTCTTCTGATTTTGTAAATGTAGTTACATGTAAAATACAGATAATATGTATTACAAAAATATATAGAGCAGATCCAAATATTCCGGGGGCAGAGTTGGAACTCAGCCATCGAATTAAAAACCTCAAATTTAACCAAGATATATTCATGTCCGCAACAAATACGTTGTTAGCTAATCATAACCTCAATTATAGATATCTTTCCTCTGTAAAGTGTGCCTTGCTTTATGTAGGTCCATATATTAATTCATATTGGCAAAATTAGTACTCAGAATTCAATTACACTTAGATTAATGACGGTGTTACACTCAAAAGTTTTTCAAATTGATAAAGGTTACTCAGCTTGCTCCTAGGTGCTGAAACAAAATAAAATTCATAGGTTAGGTGATTTAATTCTTAAAGGTCTCTGTTTTCTATAGGTTTTATTTACTTTTTTGTACAAAGATTCCTTCAAAATTAACATTACTAAAATGCAAGGCCTATAATAAAAGCTGCCTTAGAAACCTGGCGTACACATTTCTATGAATTATGACTTTGATCAAAGCAATCACGTTTTCTGGCTTAGCAAGGACACAAGGGGGGGGGGGGTGGTGTTACTATTTCAGTAGTGTACATAATCAATTACCACAAGGAATATTGTTATATCATAATTTCATTCTACGTAGTCCATAGACTTCCGTTCTCCTGTCGCGAAACGATAATTTTTTATTTGTTATCAAAAGTCGAGGGCGGGTAAGGAGTCTCCCTCCAGATGGCCTTATTGAGGTATTTCATTTCCTGGCGCCAGATGAAACAACGGACATGACCTCAGGTTATTTGTTTGTTTTTAGGTGGTCCTTACTTGGGTAAAACACAGGCTCTCGCGTTAGCAGCCCGTGAAAGGAAAATTATTTGACAGTGAAGATTATTAATACAGAATCCTTAGGATTATTGAAGTGAGAAGGTGGATCTGGGCTGATATTAATGATATGATAACTTAGTTGAACTTAAAAAGGGTAAGTTGAAATAAAAAGACATGGCAGTTGCCTTCTCGCAACCCCCCCCCCCCCACAACCCATACCCATCAGCATCAATTCCCCCCCCCCCCCAATCACCCGTAAATATAGACAAAAGCAGAAAAAGGAAATATTGAACCCATCTACGTTAATCGGACTGACATTTCGATGCACGGGAAGATGTTTACTTAACCTCAGCATGTCATAGGTTACTAGCTCGTTATCCAGGTGATGCGGTGTACCCGTAGTAGTCTAGTGGGAAGACAGGGTTCCCATGCACCCCCATGATACATTTTTATAACTTGCATTTTTGCAATCCCTGGGGTGTCTGGGAACAGAATCCCCTTTGTTCCCATTCAAAAAAATGTCCCATGTGGGTCGTTTAGCCGTCTATTTGTCCGCCATCTTGGATTTCTTGAGATGTAAAAGTTAGGGATAGGGGAAATATAAAGGACCTTTTCGTAAAGAAATATATTAGTTACAGGTACAAACTAGGTATCATTGGAAAGGGTATGAACAGCACTATCACAAGAACCCATCACTTATTCGGTCATGACTTTGATGACGTCCTCAGGGGTCAAAAGGTCACGTTAAAGGGGCACTAGTCAAAATTCGGGCCCATCCAATTTGTTAACCGTCCTACACCTAACTGAATAAATATTTTAGGTTCTACTTTGCTTCAAAGAAAGTGTACATGAATAGGTAGTTTTTAAATCTAAAACAAATTAATTAACTAGAGTGTAACATTATTAACCCTTTCCACGAATAAAACGAAAATATTGAAAAAATAATTTTTTTTAAATGAGATTAATGTGAAATTCCAGTTCGACACATCTTTGTTTTCTCTGCCTTTCTGTTATAGAAAAGGCCTTATATGTTCCAATGGGTCCCGAAATACAGTCTATGTATAATTCCATTGGTATCTTCACTTGGTATTATCAGAATATGCATTACACACATATATATAGATAGAATGTCTGATAACGAGTTGCTATAACACACAGGCCAAAAATATATTATCTTGCAATATTATCATGACTGCCAAAAGTCTCAATGTTCATATTAATCTAATCTTCATTATCACTGAGTTTTTCTTCATTGTCACTGTCTTGGTCAGCCTGTTCTCCATAATCTTCTTAAGAAACGGCTCCTTCAGTCACATGATTCACCCGCTCGTATGGAAGCTGTGTGTAAGTTAATTCCAGACAGTCTTGATGGTTTGGACTTGTAAATGACAGGCTATCACCGGGGTTGCTATCAGGCCTTTAACAAACATCAGGATCGTTTGAAATGTGTTGTGCTAGACGATGAATCTTCAACAATTCGATCCCCTCGTAAATCATCAACCTCTTCCAAGAACATTTTTCCACCTGAGTGTCTTTTCTGTGGAAAGCTTGAGACGAAAGTTTCTGGAAGGACTGAACGTTGTGTCCAGTTTGCATCTTTCAAGGGAAAGGAAGAAGCTTGAACTCATATTGAATCCCAAGCCCTAGAAATGGGAGACAATTGTTTATATCGCAAAGCAAAGTGGCAGGCGAAGATTTATTTGCAAGGGAGGCTCATTTCCATAAATAATGTCATAGTTCTTTCAAACTGAGACATGTGAATTACTTACGTTATCAAGCCAACAGAAGTACTGAAGACAAGCATGATGAAAAGCATGAAGCTCATCAAAGCTCGCTTAATAAAGTTCTGGATTTTATACGTGAGAGACTTATTGGCCAGAAGGAGGTCGTGCAACTTGGAACACTCCGCCACCTATACGTCCAAGAACTTGAAAGCTGTGGATTTCCAAATCCAGATTTCAGAAGTGACAAGGTGAAGACCCGACTTCAAAGACACGAAATTAATGAGAGCATCGCTTTCACAAAAGTTTTACCTGGGGACAGGGGATGCATAACCTTCAACCTGGTGTACAGCAAAAGCATCTCTGTTGCGGAAGCAGTGACATATGCATATAGACTTGGTTCCAGAGACAAGTTTGAGGATGTTGCCTTGCACTTGCGCATTGCTCTTCAGAGGATGTTCCATGAGTCAACACCACTTCCTTGGCCTCCAACAGCTGATGAGCTGGATGCCAGAGCATCAGAAGAATACCTTCCAACAGAACTTATGAAGTTCCTGTCGACTCTTCTGGTGGATGAAGCAGTCGTGGAAAAGTCTGAAAAGTGCCGACGTCTGGTCCTTTCCATAGCTCAGGTGAGATTTAACCACATTTGCTTTACCATCTTGATATATAGTTTTACCACATTCTGTAATGAAAATGTAAACCATTTTCTGTCTAATGTCTAGTGGTTTCATTTCCAGGACATCTGCCGTGCTGTGACAAACGTAGAGTGGAAATTACCTAAACACATTCTGCTTTGCAGCACCATACGACACCTGTATAGAAGCAAGCAACTCACCAATATACTCCATAGATTAGGTCACAGTGAGTCCTATGACTTTGGCAGAAGCCATTGACGATGGTTCCTCTTCGCTCACTCCCCAAATTGCTATTGGTGAGGACAACGAAGTTTTCCATGTTGAGAGGGACAACTTAAACAAAATAACTACAAATGTCAATGGATCAAACGTGGTGAACAGCACTGGAGGGATTATGATACAGGAGGTGAAACCGAATGCTGACATTGCCGACAAAGACAGAACTCTCCCACTCAAGCAGCGGAATAGGACTCGTTGTTTGGAAGTTGGAACCCCAGCAACATTGCCCCCTCTTCATATTTATGGTCGCGTTGGGCCCAAGTTTCCACCAGGAGCAAAGCTCAGTCCACCCATCGCAAACGATAAGTTGTATGCAGAGTGCATCCTAGAGTACCGTTTGTGGTTACTAATGTGAATGGTCACTGGCAGTAAACACGATAAAGAAACGCAACTTCTCCCTGGATTTGGTGGCTTCATCTCAGCTACTGGCAAAAAACCGTCTCGGAAATCGACCATTGACTATTTCAACCCGATCAATCAGCCGTTCACCGAATATTCCGTTTTCAGGGAGCTGTTGAAGCGTTCAGAAGATTCTACGCTGGAGGTTGGCCAGAAATATGTTCTTAGCACCTTTGACCTTGGAGGTTGCATGAAAGCACTCCCCCTCATTTGGAAGTTTCCTGAAGAATACAAGAACCATGTGGTAACCCCGGGGCCTTTCCACACAGTGATGAACTATATAGGCATGTTGACTGATCACAAATGTCTGGGCTCTGGCTACGCTGAAATCCTCCTTGAGGCTGGACTTGTAACCAGTGGCTGTCTTAAGAGTGTGCTAAAAGGGAAGGCATACGCCAAAGCTCTATTCTGTCTGAAGACTGTCAGTGAAGCAATGGAGCGCTTGTTGATAGAGCGCTTCAGTGAAGAGGAGAATGTAGATATCACTAACCCTGTGGCCCTGCTCAGTGCTGTCGAGAACTGCAGTCGTGAGTCTCTTGATCATGCCTTGCATGATCCATCTACTGTCATCATTTTGAACAAGTACCAGGCTTACGAAGACAAGGTTCGTGATGGCCATTTAGGGAAAACTGCCACTTTCT
This sequence comes from Palaemon carinicauda, assembly GCF_036898095.1. Taxonomy (NCBI): domain Eukaryota; kingdom Metazoa; phylum Arthropoda; class Malacostraca; order Decapoda; family Palaemonidae; genus Palaemon; species Palaemon carinicauda. Next base: position 3,787,725 of record NC_090726.1, read on the forward strand.
GGCTCAGTATGATTGATCATACACGACTTATCAATTTTGTGCGGCAATTGATATGATTGTACTCATCTCCTTTCAGAAAACTTGGGGATGAATGGTCGGTAGAGCCAGAAACGATTGATGATATCAAGGCATTCACATGTCTGATGTATGGCTACTCCAGACAGAAATCTATTGACACTGTACGTGGAATCATGTTAAGGAAGATGGTTGGGGAAGATGAGCAACTAACAACAAAATCTAAGATTGACTTCTCCCATTTGCCACCTTGCCGAGACAACCTTATCCCACACATTCGTCGAGTGAACCATCGCCTAGCTATCTACAAGCGAGCAGATATTCCAAACTTCTGGTCTCCAAAGCCATATGATCCTGAACAACGTTGGGAACAAAATTATGAGGGTGTTCTGGAGCCAGTGTGGTCTTGCAGCCCGGTACTTCCCCTTGCCTTGATAGACTTAGTTTATAAGACTACGGAAGAGATGGAACAGTTTGATAATGACCCTGATGGAGAACAGGCTGACCAAGACAGTGACAATGAAGATTAGATTAATATGAACATTGAGACTTTTGGCAGTCATGATAATATTGCAAGTTAATATATTTTTGGCCTGCATGTTATAGCAACTCGTTATCAGACATTCTATCTATTTATATATGTGTAATGCATATTCTGATAATACCAAGTGAAGATACCAATGGAATTATACATAGACTGTATTTCGGGACTCATTGGAACATATAAGGCCTTTTACCATAACAGAAAGGCAGAGAAAACAAAGATGTGTCGAACTGGAATTTCACATTAATCTCATTTAAAAAAATATTTTTTTTCAATATTTTCGTTTTATTCATGGAAAGGGTTAATAATGTTACACTCTATTTAATTTATTTGTTTTAGATTTAAAAACTACCTATTCATGTACACTTTCTTTGAAGCAAAGTAGAATCCAAAATATTTATTCAGTTAGGTGCAGGATGGTTAACAAATTGGATGGGCCCGAATTTTGACTAGTGCCCCTTTAACGTGATCTTTTGACCCCTGATGACGTCATCAATGTCATGACCGAATAAGTGATGGGTTCTTGTGATAGTGCTGTTCATACCCTTTCCAATGATACCTAGTTTGTACCTGTAACTAATCTATTTCTTTACGAAAAGGTCCTTTATATTTCCCCTACCCCTAACTTTTACATCTCAAGAAATACAAGATGGTGGATAAATAGACAGCTAAACGACCCACATGGGACATTTTTTTGAATGGGAACAAAGGGGATTCTGTTCCCAGACACCCCAGGGATTGTAAAAATGCAAGTTAAAAAAATGTATCACGGGGGTGCATGGGAACCCTATCTTCCTAATTGACTATAGCAACAGCCCACGTATAACATTACATTGCTTTAGGCACCTGTAGTCTTAGGCCTACTTGATTCTGTTAAAAGAACCTTTAGGGTAGATTTTAAAATCTATTTATAATTGAAATGGGAGTTCATCGTTTGAAACGGAAAATTATATCATTAAATATATTTTCTGTATTTGTCTTCCTCGTACTGCATGATATCGGTATATAGATACAAAAATTTCTTTTTCACTGGAACTGATGATTGATATATTATGTAATAAACTGTTTTCTCATAAAATCTCATTTTACATAGGATGACACTCATAAGAGCATGAATTTAACATTTGTGTACATTATGTACACACTATTTAGAATATTCATCCTCATTAAAGACATTTACACCGAATATTGCATGAAAATATTACTAAACATAAACACAAGAGAAATTCTGCAAAACATGATGAATCTCTCTCTCTCTCTCTCTCTCTCTCTCTCTCTTAAAGAGGCGGAAGTGGAGCATGTAGTGAGCAAGCCAGGACGCTCATCTATTATGGAGCATTATGATCGACCCTTATTCAAAGTCCTTTCACGCCTTCCTGCTTCACGCTCTATTTCACTTGAGTTTGTCTAGAGATACAAGATTCTGTTACTACGGGATTCGGGGCTGGAAGGAGTGATGGGACACATATTTCTTTTCTTTCTTTTTTTTTTTTTTTAATTTCCTTGTTTTATTTGTTGGTGTACAGCTTATCCACATCACTATGCTCATGGAATTCTACTTTTTGTTGGTTATCATCGCAAGGACTTTTATTTATCTCTCCTATAAGATAAAGAGCAACTGTCCAGCAATATATATATATATATATATATATATATATATATATATATATATATATATATATATGTGTGTTTGTATGTATATATTTATATATATATATATATATATATATATATATATATATATATATATATATATATATATATATATATATATACTGTATATATATATATATATATATATATATATATATATATATATGTATATATATATATATACATATATATATATATATATATATATATATATATATATATATATATATATTCGGTCCCGCTTAGCTCTCCCAGTCCCTCGGGTAGGGGGAGATGAAAAATTTACACCCTAGTGAGAGGGGTGGTGCGTGTCCGTATATGTGCACATTTATCTAAATATTTAGCGCCGATTATTGACGAGTCCCATACTATATAATATAATCCATCTTTGCTTTGATGATTCATATTCGTTTAGAATTAAACGTTTTCCTTTTTTCATAAGTTTATATGTTTTCCATATTACTGTTTTCTATATTGAACAAAGAAATAAGGAAACATATTATGGTCTAATGGTTTTATCAAGATCAACAAATTTCCCTTCTTAAACGATGCAGATGTGTCTGTTTATGATTTTTGCAACACCGAGGTCAATTACTGTGTTTTATCTTTTATAATTATATTTTATTCCTACTATATTCGATCGTGTTCACGAACATTGGAAAATTAAATTGATTCCATTAAAACGAAAAACAGTAATTTCGATCTAATCTTCATCTTGAATTTTCAACGAAGCCTTTTCCTAATTGATTTTACTTTTGATGGATAAATTTATCGAAATTATACTTGCTTTTTTTCTTCTGGAGTTTTCGTCTAATCCTGTTTATTTTTTTAATTGTATTATTTATTTCTTTATCAACCAACCGCCGAACTCCATTATGATATCCCTTCCATCTGTGTTTTCTTTTTAATTATTGTTCTATATATCCCTTATATGTAGATGTTCACATCACTAATACTAATATTCATAAACTTATTTATATTCTTATTCCTATGTAAGCATTCCGTTCCACTGTTCCTTCAGGTAACACACTAACCCCCTTTCAACAGTATCTGCTAAACCTCTTCACGTATTCAACATTTCATTAGCAACATTCCTTTTTGATATACGAGCTATTCTCCATGAGGGCTGCTGTTTTAGTTACATTCTCACATTTCTGCATTCATGTGAGTTTTACACTACTAAAGACCCTTAGCATAGCTATCAATGTTATTTACTTTGACATTGATATTTTATCGCTTAAATGTGTATATGTATCCCTATGCTTATATCTTATTATATAAACTATAATCTACCAGTATCTTCTATCTTGATAGTAATGATGACCAGATTTTGGTGGGTTTAAAAGTTTATTGGCCATTCATGAACGGCAGAGGCAAGGAACAATGTCATTGCCCTATCAAGTAGGACAATGCCCTATAGGCTGACCATATATACATAAGATCAGTGGCCAAGCCCCTCTCCAACCAAGACAGGACTAGGGAGGGTCAAGCAATGTCTGCTAATGATTCAGCAGGTAGACCAATATGCTATCCAAAAAACCACACCCTTAGCTCACAAGGATTGTGAGGTTGCGTACACTACAAGAACAAACAAGTTTGAGCGGAACACGAACCCCAGTCTGGCGATCACTAGACATAGACGTTACCAATAGGCCAATCTGTAACGAACTTATCTCATTCACATGCATTTCACTTTATCATGTGATTCGGCGAACTAGACTACATCCTTTATTTGATCTATACCTAATATATGATTATTCTCTACACAAAATCAGCTAACACAACATTCAAAACAACCTTTTCGTTCACACCAACCCATTCATCTAAATCGAAGAAGCTTTTGCCCAGCAAAACCGATGTCACTGGTCCCACCACTATCTCATGGAAGCCCCATCAGTCCTCAAGCTCTAAGTATGCATTTTGGAGTTATACTCTTTAATACGTACACTCTCGTCTATCACCTTTGCCTCACACAAAGGAAGCACTTCCTCCAAAACCATTTCTCAGGGACCTTTCTCCTGTTGAATATATTTTCTTGGTCACATGCTTTGTTAGAATGATAAATGAAGTGATATTACGCAGTTTTCTCTACCGTTTTTCCAAACCTCTCATAATAAATCATTCTGGTCACTATGGCTCCTGCTGAATTCACTATTATTTAGTCCATACCGTCAAAGGAAAATAGATTTAACAAGCTATGGCGAGGAACATGTGGAGGAAACAAAGTTTCAACGTTAGAGAAATATCAGTGAAATGTCAAGATATTAAAGATTTAACATAAATATAAAGCCAACGTAAGAGTAGACGGGTTTTGATATGAAACCTGAAGTTCATAATAAGATTTTCATTTAGAATGAGTTTCACGTTTGCTGCTGTGAATACGTCATTCTTTTGTAAGAATCGTCTGAAGTATCTCATCAAGAACACTGGCTCTATTAATTGATTTGAAAAAAAAGATATACACACACACTAATTTATATATATATATATATATATATATATATATATATATATATATATATATATATATATTTATTTATATACTGATTCATATTTTACAAACAGGAAAATTAATTACTCCGTGTATTCAACATTATATCTTGACGTCTAAATCTATATCATTCTGTGACACATTTGAAACTAGGTTATTCTGACATGTTTTGTATTGTGTGCCTAGACAAATAACTAATATACAGAAGAGGTAAAATTTCAGTATTTGTAGCTAGTGCTTTAAGTTTGAAATAAATTCAAGTAAAAAATTATTCAAAAAATCTTTCTTAGAATAGAAAGATTTAATAGTTTTCTTCTCATTTTTTATCGATGCTCCTTAAATCTGAATATTAAGCTGTTGACAAAAACAAGCTTGAAAACTATAGCAATGTTCATGATATGATAAGAATTGTAAATTTTAGGAAATGTTATTTTAAGTGTCTTGTTATTAGAAACATTAAAAGTGTTCATTATATGAAAAATCTGCTTACCAGCAATGTGTATAGGTTAACTAATTGTTTTAAAGGCGTAAGTGTTCATAGGATAAGGTGGGAAATTAATCATCCGTACATATATGACGAAATAAAACTTAACTTTTAGAAAAAATTGATCCATTAAGAAAGGCATTATCCTTTACCATATAATTTGTTGAGAATTTATTTTTCTTCTTCTTTTTGTGATTGATCAAGTTACTAAAACATGGGTGAAAATCCCTCGCAATGTGAATTCTGTTTTCTTTTTAAACACAGCAAATGAAACATTATTTTAATCTATATCTGACGGCTGTCGTGTCTTTCTTCCACTAAGTTGGAAAGAGTGATAAAATGGATGTTTTTTTCATTAATTTTAATTGAAAATTATTTTGGGTAGAGACGCCTAGTTCTTTTTTAGGATTAGATGGTTACCAAATCCTATTATAAAGTGAATTCTATTTAATTTTCCGCTAGAGAAATCACATATTTCTATACCTTTGTATGTGGATTGAAATGATTCCCAATTCTCTTCTATGAAAGAAGTGGAGAAAAAATATAAGTCTATATTTTCATTTCCGTTGTACAGAGGAGGAATTTGTTTTCCAGTTAGTCTCATGTGTCCATGAATATGAGTTTTTCTCTGTGTGTTAATGACTGACCTATGATAATTCTATGTTGATTATGGAATAAGGTCTGGCAAAGGTAGATTTGTAAAGACTGTGAATTTGGTACTCTAATTGGAAAGGAAAAAAACCTGGTCGGATGAAGCTGACCGACAGATTAAACTAAATGACAGGAGACTTATCTCTCTCTCTCTCTCTCTCTCTCTCTCTCTCTCTCTCTCTCTCTCTCTCTCTCTCTCTCTCTCTCTTAGAGACAGCTTAGCTTGTAAAGACTTTGAGCTACCAATCTTTTCCTTAAATGTATACAGGAAAAAACGGAAACCTAACAAAATGACCTGACAAGAATGAAGGCAAATAGGTTTATGAAAATTATCATATGGTAATTCAAATTAATAAGAATTGGTATTGGAAGAAGGGAGTGGGGAGGACAAAACATATAGTTATTAGAATTATTACCTTCTTCCATTAGATAATAAAATAATTGATATGCACTCCAGTTCAGAATAACGTAAGCAAACCAATAGCGTTTACATTCATGAGATTGTTGTTTTCATATTTATTATGTCAACGTCACCTTTTGAATTCTTAACAACTTTACCAATACTGCCTCAAGTTTAAGCATATATACAAGGATTTGACTATATAGATGATAGCATTCAAATTTTGCTCTATTTCCGTTACATATTAGTTCCCTCTACCATGCAATTAATGGAATTCTACATTATCAAGAGTATATAACTAAGCTTAGCAAATTGAATAAGCATTTAAGCACTGCACTAGACGCACATAAGATAATTGAACAAAAGATACACGCAGAAGCGTTCAACACATACGTGAATCCTTTTCTGGAAGGCTATTGCCTTTACGACAGGAATAAACTCTCGGAAAAAACTGATATTCAAAGAAGCCAAATGTTCAGGACATGATACGACCTAATTCCTTTCCATGACTTTACGCTGAACCGGAGACTAATCAGGGAAGCTGTGGTGGAAATAACCGTTATGAATTGCAACCTGAATCTCCACCCGACTCGATTCCGTTCAGAGGGAAACAGGTTCTCTCTTTCTTGGGAGTCTTTTATGGACGATTTTGCACATGGTCTGAGGAATATATATATTGTATCTGTATTCAAATGAAATACAAAAGGTGCGAATTCGAATGCTCAAGTGTTTAAGATATAGATTTAGATATTCAAAACCTTAAACATATTTATGACTTAGTATATGGGCATTTAAATGATAGTCATATATATATATATACATAAAGAACACATACACACATATATATTTGTATATATGTATATATAATAATATATCATATATATGATATATAAATATATACATACATGTAAATATATATACATATATATATATATATATATATATATATATATATATATATACATATATATACGTATATATATACATATATTTGTATGCATATATATACATATATATATATATATATATATATATATATATATATATATATATATATACTGTATATGTATACATACACATGCATATATATAGATATATATATACATATATATATATATATAAAGAACACATACACACATATATATTTGTATATATGTATATATACTAATATATCATATATATGATATATAAATATATACATACATGTAAATATATATATATATATATATATATATATATATATATATATATATATATATATATATATATATTATATATATATATATGTACATATATATACATATATTTGTATGCATATATATACATATATATATATATATATATATATATATGTATATATATTTGTATGCATATATATACATATATATATACTGTATATGTATACATACACATGCATATATATATATATATATATATATATATATATATATATATAAGATCCAAGAAATTAGACTGAGGTGGTATGGTTATGTCATGAGATGAGATGAACAGAATATTGAGAGGAGAGTGATGGTAATGGAGGTACAGGGAACGAGAAAGAGAGGGAGACCAAAGCGAAGATGGGTGGACTGTATCAAGGATGACCTTCAATTAAAGGGATTAACCGGTGATGAAGTGTGGGACAGATGTAGAATGAGAACGCCGGCCAGAAACATTGATCCCACATAGAAGTGGGAAAATTCTAGACAAAGAAGAAGAAGAAATATATATATATATATATATATATATATATATATATATATATATATATATATATATATAAGTATTTATACAAATGTGCATATATATACATATATATATATATATATATATATATATATATATATATATATATATATATATATATATATATATATATAGTATTTATACAAATGTGTAAAGATATACATATATATATATATATATATATATATATATATATATATATATATATATATATATATTTATATATATATATATATAAATTAATATTCATATATATATATATATATATATATATATATATATATACATATATATATAAATCAATATATATATATATATATATATATATATATATATATATATATAAATTAGTATATCTATACACACATATATATATATAAATATATATATATATATAATATATATATATATATAAATTAATATAAATACACATATATAAAAGATTTCTAAACATTGCTGCTTTCATTACAAAACTGCGCTATACTGCACACGAGAGAGTATTCCAAGCAGCAGCAATGAAGAGATTCGAAGTTTATCAGGAAACAAAGAGATCTGGACAATCATGCCGGGACCCTTGCCCTGGGTAATGGTTTCTGCTCTTCTTTCTAATTAAAACACCAGCAAATATCAGAACTACGAAATGAAAAAGTTTTAATCTCTCTAGGTGTTCTTTTTCAGTTAAATTCATATAAGTTGCATCAACTCTTCTTGGTGTTATTGTGGATTTTTTTATATCATTGCATGAATGAGTTTTTATTTTTATTAGAAGGATATTTCTCGGTGCTTTTCACTAAGGGTAAAAAAGATAATTAATTACCTGAATAAAACATTTTTTTCCATAACACATTGTTATTCTATTACTAGTGTATCCAAGCTATCAAAAATGACGTTTAAGTATTCAGATAGGTATGAACACACGCACAGACAGAGATTCAATCTTTTCCATACACCCCCCCCCCCCTTTCCTAACTACAACCATGTTTTCGGAAATTTGTGGGAGTGTGTGGTATCCTAGTGTGCCATTTATATATATGTATATATATATATATATATATATATATATATATATATATACATATATATATATATATATATATATATATATATATACTGTATATGTATACATATATATGTATATATATAAATATATATATATATATATATATATATATATATATATATATATATATATATATATATACATACATATCTGTATATGCATATATATATATATATATACATATATATGTATATATATATACATATATATATATATATATATATATATATATATATATATATACATATATTTATATATATATATATATATATATATATATATATATATATATATATATACATATATATATATATATATATTAAAATTTTGAAAAAAGTTACAAATATGCCTCAATATCAAATTCACTCTGCCTTGGGATCTCAAAAGCTTGAAAAAAGATTTTTTAATAATGAATATTTCTGCACGGCCAAGGACTCAAACCTATGACCGATAGAAATAAGGATAAAGACTTGACTGTTTAGACCAGCCTAACCTTTAATCCCATTTCTATCAGTTATAGGTATTTGTAACTCTTTTGAAAAACCTTTTAAATGCTATGAAAAAGTCTCGATTAACCTTTCTTGACATCCAACAAACTATCATGTTCATTGAAGCGTCCATCGAATAAAAATGTAAAAACAAAAAAGAGAGAAACCTTTCTTGTGATTTATTGACAATGATTTAAACTGACTGATATCGTTACATAAGAAATCTTTCCTTTGAAACAAACTTTTGTATAAAGTAAAACTTTATCTATACTCAAATTAATCTTGGGAATATTATAATCCTGAATGCTTATAATTCCGTCTCTCCAAATAATCATTTTCAACTCTATGCCCATCACCAATTTTTTTCAAAACATCACGATTAAAATTCGCAAAAATGAAAATACATGTTGACGAATGATTGTCATATACCTTTTAATAACAATATCCACATTTCACCTATATAATTAAATATTGGTTAATCAAGGTATATATATACTCTGTCTATCCTTACTTATTTGCAGAGATCATCAGCATCCCTTTCTTTTAGGTGGCATCTTTCCTTCTGCTCTCTCTCTCTCTCTCTCTCTCTCTCTCTCTCTCTCTCTCTCTCTCTCTCTCTCTCTCAATGATCTTTCAGAATCAGCTTTTTTATATCCACAATTGCCCTATCATTGTCTTAGGAAGACTGTGGTCGTTACTAGTAAAGGGGAAAACATTAATGTTATATATATATATATATATATATATATATATATATATATATATACATATATATATATATATATATATACAAATATACATACATTATATATATATATATATATATATATATATATATATATATAGAGAGAGAGAGAGAGAGAGAGAGAGAGAGAGAGAGAGAGAGAGACTTAATTTATTCTTTTAACCTATAGTGAACCAAGAAACAGCTTTACTGACATGCATAGATATAGTAAAGAAATACTGATAAGGTTTATTTTCCTACAGATTTACACTCCGGAACACCCTTATTACATACACAAATTTACAGGTGGATGACGCAACACAGTCAAGCGTGGCAAAGACACAGAAATGTGACCATTTTCTGTTTCCTCATACGATTTGTCTATGTTGATCACGCTGATTATAAGAACATCAAATTACACCATAGTCATGCACCTTCTCTCATATAACTTTTACTCTTTAAATTATTTGAATCTATAATAAATAATGATATTCCCCATTCAAGGAAATACCATTTGGCAGCGCTGTCGCAAACTCATCCCATCAACCTAAACTATGCTGATGATTGTTACTTTGGTCACTTGTACATGGACATGACTTCCCATTCATGTGTTCTAATGAAGAAAGGAAATACTAAACACTTTCATATGTGAATTCAGGTTGCTTCCGATAGCATATAACAAAATGACACCAATTTCTGATGAAATTATTTATTCCTAATAAGGAAACGATCGTTGGACAATTTACCAACTACCAATTCTTTAGCCTCTACCTTCCTCACACACTTTTTTGACCCACGTGGTCGTCAAATAATTTAATATATTAGTTTTGACAAGGAGCCTCTGATGCCATCTATTAGCGGTAAAGTAAAACTCGTTACGATGTAAGGGAGAGAGCTAGAGGAGGCGGCGTTGTTATGCCTTTCAGAATGTAACCACTTTGTTATTCTCCGTAGTTTTTAATAACAATACATGTCATTCCATGAAACATATTAATTATCTTTTATTTTCATAAAAAGATTAATAAAATTAGATCAAATAGCTATGTAATTACCTGATAGCCTCGCCGACTTCAGTACACGTGGCATATCTGGCTACCCTCCCCTGACCCCCAAATGTAATTGAACTAACGATTGTTTGCTGAGGAAATATTTCTGTGATATTGCTTGTGAAATTTGGAATTTCCTAAGAATAAAGTGGTGGCCACACAACAAGGAACATCAAGTTCACGTGCGTTTGTTTTATAGTAATGTTGTGCCCAAAATAACAACAGAAATGGGGTAATGAAAATTATAATGAGTGGATGATGGGGATAATTAGCAATTTGATACTCTATTGCTAAGGCCATCTATTGGCCATGAAAATAAACAATTTGTAGAACTCTTTAATCCTTGCATTCTGGAACCTTCCATGACGTCATTTTCGGTTTAAAATAGCCAAAATTAGCCTACTTAATTGGAACTACATATGATTTGTACCTGCCACACATATTTCTACATAAGTAACAATCTATCACCCTTTTTCCAGTTGGATACAATCATTCACATGAATGTAACAGGGGACGTGTGCTGCCATCTTTCGGCAAGACGTAGATACACTATGATTCTATTCAAATTTGGAGGTGTATGGTTGCCAAAACATACTTTCATGGTTTTTTTTTTTTAATAATTAATATGTCAAAAATTCATAATTCCAATAATACTATTTTCTTATGATTTTTAGGGTTCTAAGTTATGGTAGTTATATATAGGGCACATTCCAATATTCCAAAAGCAAAGAGTTGGAACTAAACCATGGAATTAAAAACCTCAAATTTAACCAAGATATATTCATGTCTGCAGCAAATACGTTGATAGCTAATCATAAGCTTAATAATGGATATCAGTCCTCTGTAAAGTGTGCCTTGTTACATGTAGGTCCATACAGTAATTTATCTTGGCAAAATAGTACTCTGAATTCAATTACACTTATATTAATGGTGGTGTTACACTCAAACGTTTTAAATGGATAAAAAGTACTCAGATTGCTCATAAGTATTGAAACAAAATAAGATTCATAGATTATGAGAGTTAATTCTTAAAGGTCTCTGTTTTCTATTGATTTTATTTAATTTTTTCACAAAGATTTCTTCACAAATAGATTTAATAAAATGCAAGGCGTATAATGAAAGTTGCTTTAGAAAACCTAGCGTACACATTTCTATGAATTATGACTTTGATCAGCGCAATCACGTTTACTGACATAGCACAGAGACCAGTGAGGGAGAGTTAGTACTTAAGTAGTGCTCATAATCAATTAGCACAAGGCATATTGTAATATCATAATTTCACTCGGTGAAGTCCATAGCCTTCCGACATTAAGACTTCCATTCTCCTATCGCAGAACGATAATTTTATATCTGTTGTTATCAAACGTCGAGGGAGATTAGGCATGTCCCTCCAGGAGGCCTTATTGAGGTAATATCATTTCCTGGCGCCAGATGAAATAGCGGACACCTCCTCAGTTTGTGTGTTTGTTTTTAGATTGTCCTACTTTGCGTTGGCAGCCCGTAAGCAAAAAAGTAATTTGGCAGCGAAGATTATTAATAAAGAATCTTTAGGATTATCGGAGAGAGAAGGGGGCTCTGATCTGATATTAATTATATTTCACCTATTTGAACCAGAATAGAGTAAATTACATTAAAAAAAGGATTTGAAAGGGCTAGAAACCCTTCCCTCACATAGCAGTCTCCTTCTCTCCCTCCACCTCCCAACCGTCAGCCTCGCCTCCTACCCGTAAAGCGGAAAATGTAAGGTTTGAACCCACTTAATCGGACTGACAGTTTGATGCACGAGAAGATGTTTGCTTAATCTGATCATGACATAAGTTACTAGCCCGTACTCAGGTGATGCGGTGTACCCTTGACAACAGGCCATGTATAAAATTCGATTGCTTTAGGCACCTGTAGTCTTAGGCCTACCTGATTCTGTTTAAAATTATTTTTAGGGCAATTTTTAAAATGTATTCATAATTAAAATGTGAGTTGCTCATTTGACAACGGAGAATTATATCATTAGATATTCTTATATTTTTATTAACTTATTTTCTATATTTGTCTTTATGATACTACTAATAATAATACCAATTCCCTAATATTGCAAGAGGGTCTGCCCCTCTCTTTGATTCTTCTCCTGTACTTCACTTTCTCCCTATTTCCTTAATCTTTCCCATACCGAGTACCTGCCTTTGAGCTATTAACTGGATTGTATCCCGGGGTACTCTTCCTTTCCCCATATTCCTCACTTCCCTATTCTTATTATTATTATTATTATTTGTCTTCCTCGTACTGCATGATAACGGTATATAGATGTAAACATTTCTTTTAAACTGGAACTGAAGATTGATATATTTTGTGATAAACCGTTTTCTTTAAAAATATCATTTGCATAGGATGACACACATAAAAGCATGAATTCAACATTTGTGTCCATTATGTACACACTATTTCCAATATTCATCCTCATTAAAGACAATTACACCGAATATTGCATGAAAATATTACAAAACATAAACTCAAGAGAAATTCTGCAAAACATGATGAATCTCTCTCTTTCTCTCTCTCTCTCTCTCTCTCTCTCTCTCTCTCTCTCTCTCTCTTAAAGAGACGGAAGTGGAGCATGTAGTTGGCAAGCCAGGACGCTCATCTATTATGGAGCATTATGATCGACCCTTGTTCAAAGTCCTTTCACGCCTTCCTGCTTCACGCTCTATTTCACTTGAGTTTATCTAGAGATACAAGATTCTATTACTACGGTATTTGGGGGATGGAAGGGGTCATGGGACACATATTTCTTTTCTTTCTTTTTTTTTTTTTGTTAAATTTGCTTGTTTTATTTGTTGCTGTACAGCTTAATCACATCATTATGCTCTTGGAATTCTATTTCTTATTGGTTATCACCGCAGGGAATCACCTGTATAATAAAGCCCATGTGTCTGGATATATATATATATATATATATATATATATATATATATATATATATGTGTGTGTGTGTGTGTGTGTGTATGTGTGTGTGATGTGTGTATGTGTGTGTGCGTATGTGTGTATATATATATATATATATATATATATATATATATTTGCTCATATATATGCATATATATATATATATATATATATATATATATATATATATATATATATATATATAGTCACGCTCAGCTCTCCCTAACCCATGGTTGAGGGAAGAGGTGATAGTCATACCCGACTGAGAGGAAGTGCGTGTGCGTGTGCCTGAGTATGCACATATATCTAATATTTAGCTGCCATTATTGACGGGTCACGTACACTAGTATATAGTATAATCCTTCTTTGCTTTGATGATTCATATTCCTTTAGAATTGAAAGATTTCTTTTTTTATATAATTGTTTATGTATTCTATACTACTGTTTTCCATATTAAACAAAGAAATAAGTAAAAGTATTATGGTCTAATGGTTTTATCGAGATCAGCCAATTTTCCTTCCTAGTCGATTCAGATGTATCAAATGTATGATTTTTGCAACACTGAGGTCAGTTATTGTGTTTTATCTCCTATAATCATATTTTATTCCTACTATCTTAGGTCGTGTTCACGAACATTGAAAAATCAAATTGATTCCATTAAAAAAGATTAAACCTCACTCATGAATCTTCAACGAAGCTTATTCCTCTCAGAAGGTCTACCTTTTCATTGTCTTTACTCTATGGAAATTGTTTTTACCTATTTTTTTTTTTCTAGACAGTTTTCACCTAGTCCAATTCATTTTGCATTCACTTACTACAACTGATTTGAATTGCATTATTTCTTTCCTTATCAAATAACCTCCGAACTCCAGTATGATATCCTTTCTATCGGTGTTTCCTTTATAATGATTTTTCTATATTTCCCTTATATGTATGATGTTCACATCACTAATACTAATATCAATAAACTTATTAATCATCTCATTCCTATCTAGGCATTCCGTTTCAATTTTCCTTCAGGTAACACACTAACCCTCTTTCAATAGTATCTGCTAAACCTCTTCACGTATTCAACATTTCATTAGCAACATTTCTTTTTTGTATACCAAACATTCCCCATGATGGCTGCTGTATTACCTGAATTTTCTCATTGCTGCATCCATGTGAGTTTTGAAATACTACTAAAGAGACCTAGCATATCTTTAGAAGATATTTACTTTGACACTATTATTGTATAGCTCCAATGCACATATTTATACCTATTCTTAGATTTTATTATACAAACTATAATCTACTAATACCAGCATCTTCGATCTTGGTAATGTCCTTATTTGGGGGGTTAAAACATATTATATTTTAGAAACATTCTGTAAACAACCCACCTCGTTCATATGCATCTTAATTTATGATTTGATTCACCGAACTATACGACAACCTATATTTGATCTATACTTCATATATAAAAATTGTCTCGACACAAAATCAGCTAACACAACATTCAAACGAACCTCCTGGTTCACACCAGCCCATTCATCTAAATCGAAGCAGCTTTTGCCCAGCAAAACCGATGTCACTGGTCCCACTATCTCATGGAAGCCCCATCAGTCCTCAAGCTCGAAGTATGCATTTTGGAGTTATACTCTTTAATACGTACACTCTCGTCTATCACCTTTGCCTCACACAAAGGAAGCACTTCCTCCAAAACCATTTCTCAGGGACCTTTCTCCTGTTGAATATATTTTCTTGGTCACATGCTTTGTTAGAATGATAAATGAAGCGATATTACGCTGTTTTCTCTACCGTTTTTCTAAACCTCTCATAATAAATCATTCTGGTCACTATGGCTCCTGCTGAATTCACTATTATTTAGTCCATACCGTCAAAGGAAAATAGATTTAACAAGCTATGGTGAGGAACATGTGGTGGAAACAAAGTTAGAGAAATATCAATGAGATGTTAAAATATTAAAGATTTAACATAAATACAAAGCCAATGTAAGAGTATACAGGTTTCGATATAAAACCTGAAGTTGATAATAAAATTTCCATTTAGAATGAGTTTCACGTTTGCTGCTGTGAATACATAATCTTTTTTTTTCTTCTTCTTTTTTTTAGGAATCGTCGGAAGAATCTCATCAAGAAAACTGGCTCTATTAATTAATTTGAAAAAAAATTATGATACACACACTATATATATATATATATATATATATATATATATATATATATATATATATATATATATGTATATATATATGTGTGTGTGTGTGTGTAAATACATAGATAGATAGATAATAAATATACATATGTATACATAAAAACATACTGTATATATATACATATATATATATATATATATATATATATATATATATATATATATATATATATGAAGATATATGTAATATAAATAAATAAATATATTTGAATGTATATGTATATATATATATATATATATATATATATATATATATATATATATATATATATATACATATATATGTACATATATACATACATACATATTTGCGTGTTTCATTGTTTGTTTGTTTGTCTGTGTCTCTCCCTCACTGTCTATCTGTCTGAAAGAGAAGGTTTTATGAACTCGAACGCGAACGAATACATGTGATCAAAGATAAAGAGAAAATATAGAACAAAATGTGAGTAATATAGTAATCTACGTACACACACACACACACACACACACATATATATATATATATATATATATATATATATATATATACATATATACATATATATACATTTATATATATAAATAGGTATATATATATATATATATATATATATATATATATATATATATATATATATATATGTATGTATGTATATATATAAATACATATTAATAGATATATATAAATATATATATATATATATATATACATATATATATAAATACTGTATATATATATATATATATATATATATATATATATATATATATATACTGATTCATATCATTTCCCTTTCAAAGAGAGTTTCAAAGACAAATAAGTTATACTAAGAGGATTATTATTTTACCAAGAGGAAAATTAATTACTTCGTGTATGTAACATTATTATATCTTGAAGTCTGAATCTAGGTTGTTCTGTGACACATATGAAACTAGGTTATTATGACATGTTTTGTATTGCGTGTCTAGACAAATAACTAATATACAGAAGAGATTAAATTTCAGTATTCGTAGCTAATGCTTTAAGTCTTATATAAGGTCAAGTAAAAAGTAAAATTTAATATTTATCAAAGTGGAAAGAATTAAGGATTTTTTTTTCTCTCTTCCTTTATCGATGATCCTTAAATTTGAATATTATCTGTTGACAAAAACATTTGAAAACTAAATGTTCATGGCATGATAAGAATTTTAGAAAATTTTTCGAAATTTTATTTTAATTGTCATATTATATGAGACATGAAAAGGGTTCATTGTATAAAAAATCTGCTTACCAGTAATGAGTATGGATTAATTAATAGTTTTAAAGGCATAAATATTCATAGGATATCACCTGCTTTAAGAAAGTTTTTAAAATAGCCCCTCCATACATCTATGCCGAGATAAAAATTAACTTTTATGGGAAAAAAATGATTCATGAACAAAGGCAGCATCCTTTACCATTAAATTTGTGGACAATTTATTGGTAGAAATACCTAGCAATGCAAATTCTGTTTTCTTTTTAAGTGAAGTAAATTAAATATTTGTTTTTTAATCTATATATGACTGATTTGCCATGTCTTTTATTCACTAATCTAGAAAGAATAGCAAATTATTTTTAGTAATTTTTATAAGATTAAATTGCTAAAGGCAGCTATTATTTTTTTTGGATTGGAAACATTATTTCTACCTCCAGGTACCCAATCTTCTTAATTCTTCAAACAAAAAGAGTAAATTCTATTTTATTTTCCGGTAGAGAAATTACATATTTCTATACCTTTGTATCTGGATTGAAATGATTCCCAATTCTCTTCTATGAAAACACAAAGAAAAGAAAATGAATCTAAATTTTCATTTCCGTTCTACAGAGGAGGAATTTGTTTTCCAGTTAGCCTCATGTCTCCATGAATAAGAGTTTTCCTTGGTGTGTTAATGACTGACCTATGATAATTCTATATTGATTATGGAATAAGGTTTAGCAAAGATAGACTTATAACGAATATGAATTTGGTACTCTAATTGAAAAGGAAGAAACCCTGGTGGAATGAAGCAGACAGCTTAAACTGAATGACTGGAGA